>NC_135328.1:92760956-93062572 GCF_023851605.1 Tamandua tetradactyla
GGATTTTTTTAATGCATAAGTTTATCGTTCATACAGGGTGCCACTGCAGGTAAACGTTCATAAAGCAAACTGCTATTTTCCGCCGTACAGAACTGTACAATAGCACTTCACCATGCTGCTGTACTGTATACAGAAAACCGGTGAACAGAGCTCATATAGTTATCTTAATAATTTAATATTGAATTTCCCTTACCACATATATTGGCAGTCGGCATTGAGAATTTCTGAAACATTAACTGCATAAATGTAGGGTTAATAAGCAGAACACTGTGTAACAGAAGTGTTACTTTATAACTTTCACCCTCAACAAAAGCAATTTCTTTATTTTAAGATATAAGTTAAAGAAGTATCTCATGGGAATGTAAACCATGCATTTTTTCAATGTCGGTTAAATATTTTCCTGTTTCACAATCAGTAATTCACCTACTTCATCTATCTCGATACCCATCACACTTTCTTGTGATTTCTTATTTAGTCATCTGATGTCCCTCTCTAATAGATTTTAAGATGGGAATTTGGAAGGGGTCCATGTCTGCCTCTATTTCTACTGCATGTCAGGAGACCAGCAAATATCTGATGATGAAAGAAATAGTTTATTGCGATTGATTATCTGAAGCTGTGAAAGACAGAATGTACCAGACAGTAAAGAGATGATTTTATAAAGGCTATTGCAGTAGGGAGAATGTTCATTTTGTGAAAGACACGGAAGGGGAGCTGGAATGTTTATACAGTCTTATGTAAGCTGTGAGGAAGGATGGAGGGAGATCCTGTCTGGAAGTGTGCAAAGGCAGTGAGGCCCTTTGATGTTATCCCCTTCCCTGAACACAAAAGTTCTCAGATTTCTGGAACATTGCTCTTTCTGGAAACACAGAACTCAGATAAAGGGCAACATTGTCAAACTACGTAAAATCTCTAGCACAGAAACTAAGAGCATCAGTGCAGTTTTAATGACAAATCCTACAATTATAGTCAAATTCGTTATAGAGGGAAGGAAGATCCTTAGAAATGGTCTAGTCTATGTCCCCATTTTACAGTTCAGAAAACGTAGGCCTTTGAGATTTACCTAAAATCCCACGTCTGGTTATAGCAATTTGTACTAAAACCTTGGCGTGTAGTCTCTCTGGCTGGATTCTTTCCAATGCATCATGCTGCCTGATTCTGGAAGGATAGTTAGACTCAAAGTCAACATTGAAAATAGTTTTAAAAAACAATCATACATATCCAGTCTCAGAGCAGCAACAGGATGTGTCCTAGGATGGGCTAGAGGGGCATGGGTTGGAAGAGAGTAGGGAAGGAGCAGATTCAGATACCAAAGATAATCTACAACCAATATTTTCTGAAAATTAGCAGTCTGAAATTGACAATATATTTTATAGATTTCAACAATTTTAATATATGCATGTTAAAATGAGAAATTTTAGAGACACTAGACAGAGCCTAGATATATTTCTGCCCTAGTATTCTCATAAAGAAACAAAATCTTGCCTGGAAAATATTAAATAGAGCCTTTTAAAATATTAAATATTAAATTAGGTGTTGTGGTGTCCCTTAGCCCTAGAGTGTGTCTCTCATGCAGGGGTTCTGGAAATGCTCCCGTGGATTTGGCCTTGTGGATGTCCACAAGAGCATGGTATCGTAAAGCTGGGAATTTCATGACCCATGGATTTCAGAAATATCTTAAATACAATCTGATTTTCAGAAAGAAGCTTCTAGGATTCTCTTCAGCATCTCTAGTGTTCGTTCTCCTGGTGACTTTGGGGCAGTAATGGAGCTTATGTAGGTATGAGCAGTGCCCAGGTTGCAGGTGCATCAGGAGACCCAGAATGGGGTGAGAGGAGTTGGAAATGCCTAAAAAATGAGGACCAAGAAATAGCTGCCTTCATGAAGATATAGAGCAGATTCTAATGCCCCTAACAGTAAAAATACCCCCAAATAGCCAGCACCCTTCAGTTACTGACTGGGTGGAAGGAGCTGAACTTCCCAAGTAACAAAGTCACCAGTAGGATCCCTTTGCAGACCAGTTTATTTTGCTGTGCTAACCAATCCTTCTGGCTACTCAGATAACTATGAAAAGTGTGGCTGAGTCAGCACAAATCCATTATGACCATTAGTAAAAGCGACTGGAATCTAGATCCCACAGAAAACTGGGATTTGAGTAAAGTTTGTGCCAATGGATAGTTACTTCTCTTAAATTCAATAAGGGTGGAATAATATTCAATAAGACACTGGACTATCCTTCTCTGAACTGTAAGCCTAGGACAGATCATGGGAAATTTTTTGCAAAGCCTGCCACCTCTGAAACAGCTTAAAATTCTAACTAGGCAGGCAGAGCAATTCTGCTCAATTTCAGACTTTCATAAGATCTCACCAGGAATTAAAAAGAGACTCCAATTTGCTACTAGATTAGGAGTGTTTTAGGAAAAGGAAACATTGCAAGTAGGCTTATTGGCCATAGTTGGGGGAATGGGTATGGTGGAGTTGGGGCAGAAAATCAGCAAAGCAGTAGTTAGTTCACAATTTCATGAAGCACTTCTCAAAAGCACTTCTGATTTGAAGTATATTTGACAAAGTGTTTGATTTCTTCTGACCAAGAGATAGGTGTATTTTCATTGCTTTGACTTTGTCGCATGTCAAAGCATAAGACACACCTTAACATGCAGAACCGCATTTCTTCCTTTTATATGAATGTTTCCTATCCCTCCCATCAGCACAGGATATCATCTAAGGGCAAAGAAGAAGAACCTCACAAAATTCTATTATAATGTTCCTGCTGAATTGTTTTGTTGAAAGTAAACATCAAATGCTCCCAGAAATCATAACCATAAAGTCAGTGCTTTGCATATTAGTTATTCACTCTCTTACTTCAGGATCTCAAACATATACCAGTGAAGACCTAATTACATTAGCTTTGAGTGTACTTGGCACCCACATGAATTGTTCCAATTTACAACTATTACTTATTAGCTTTCCAGCTACACAAAATTAACAGATGAATATTGAAAGATTGCCAGTGATGTTAGAAATGTAAGATACTGATTTTAAAAGTGGGCTTATATTACAACATTTCTACTATTGGCTAGTCTTCAATAATTTCTAAAATACAGTCTGGGGAGAAAGTGTGTATGTCAAACACAAAATTGTCAGCACTTTACAAAATAAACGATTTAATTTTAAAACTATTTCACTGGTTTACTTACTCAATTTTGAGCTATATAAAAGATACTTACCTCAAGATCATTATGAAAAAAATTCTAATTTTCAATTGCTTTATCAATGTTCATGCTTTATATGTATACTGCACCAAAGTTTGACTGGTATTTTACTACTATATACTAAATTAGAATATGATTTTTAAAACTATAGACATTTTCCTTTATAATCTATTCTTTTTATTAACTCATTTCCCAAACCTCAAATGTTTTTTTCAGTAGGTAAACCAGAAGAACTCACATCCTTTACCAGGGATATCTAATAGGGCAGGATTTTAGAACTGGTATTTTAAACTGGTTGAATTGCTTAGATTTTAAGTAGGTGAAGGAATAAAGGGTCAGAAAATGTGTCTTTAATCTTCAAAGGTTGGAGAGTGTTTGTTACATATCTGCATATAACAGTTATAAAAATCCAAACTCTAGTTGATTTAAAAATAAAATTAATATGTTGTTGCTGAATCTTGACTGCCTCACAGGCACCAATGAGAGACAAAACTTGGGTGTGATGGAAAGGAAAAACCTTTGGCAAATCACCTGAAGAGTCTTGCCTGTAAAATGGGATAAATACCTGCCTTAATTGTCATGGAGCAAAATGAAATACTTTTTGTAAAATTTTTCAGGAACCTGTGGTTGATATACCAGGGTTAAGATCCCTTGAGCTCTGCAAGCAGCCTTGGTTTGACAACCCTCACAATGACTGAACCTCACCTGTTATTTGGGGATGCTAATATCACTCAGCTCAAGGGGTACTGAGAGGGGCCAAAATGAGATAATGCATATGATGTATTTGGCAGATAATAAACACTCAGTGAATGTTTCCTGATATGATTTTTCTGTGTATACTGATATACCCCAAAGCATTCTTCTGCTCTACTATTTTCACTCTAGCCTATAACTGAAAAACCAATAACTCATTACAAACCCTTATCTAATAAGTACTTGATTGTATACCACATTTTTCAGAAAATGACTACTCCTTTTCTATGGGCATAATAGACACATCTGAGAACTAAAGCTAGAATAAATGACGGGACAAAGGGGCCTTTTTGATGGGTGCATTTAGAAGATACCACAAAAAGGCATAATTCAACTCAGTTAGTTCTATATTCAACAAATGAAACTTACTGAAAAGTAAAGCAAGACTGTCTTGGAAAATCCAGAATGCAAGGTATCTGGGTCTATGGGCAAGAAAACCTGAGAACAGATGTTGAGAGAAACATTTCTCTTTGGGGGAGTGTTCGGAGGGATTAAGCAAGCTGGTTACTGGGTCTAATAGACTCAATCTCTGGACATAAATGAGAAGAAGGTCTCCTCACTCATTGTGATAAAATGAGATCATTATGACTCAGTAAGCAGACAGTCTACACAAACCAAACAACACTAGATGGGCAGGAAGAACATCTTCATAAAAAAGTGATGAATCACTTGTTAGAAACCACTGAATCATAGAAGAGAGCTCACTATCATGCAGATGCACATAACTTTCCCTAGATCCTTGATCAGTTTTCTTCTCCACCCAGTGGATTAGTTCAAAATGATTCCCTTTGGCAAATGCTTCTGTGAATCTCCTTACTTTATGAAAAAAGAAAAGTGAAGCCAATCACACTTGCCAACCAATGTTAGCTTAAAAAAATAGAAATAACCATACTTCATTTCATAAAAGAGGGGCAATTTCCAATTCTGCTTAAATTTGAAGCTATGAAACAATACTTGAATATCAACAGAATGATCTGTTTTTCCAGTATTTTCATATGTCATCTCTGGCATACTAGTATATGGTTGATAATTGTTTGAGAATAATTAGGAGAGATGCTTCAAGGTTGGTATATTGAACCAGCTACAAATAAATAGAAAATATAACTTATTCTTCTTGTCCAATGTATGCAAATTACAAATTTCATTTGTTGTCTTTGCAAAATAAAAGATTAAGTTTTTTGAAAGTAAAAAGTATGATTTGTTCAGGCTCTAAATGAGCATTTTTGTTTTACTTATTCCCATGTGTTCCACTGTTATGGCTGACTGAAATAATTATCATGTTTCTCTAAAACATTTGCTAAAACCTCTGACAAACTACAAAATATGTTTATTTCCTCTTCCAAATATACACATTTGTTTTTACCATATTAATTACCATATCTTTACATTACTGGCATCAGTTCTTTACAAGATACATTTAAGTAGTACATAACCCATTTATGCTAAAGAGTAGTATATTTAGGAATTTAAATATATCAATTTATTCTGGAGTTCATAAGTTACAGAGTCAATATTTCACTAGAGTCTTTGGGAAGCAACTAGGGCAGTGGTTACCCAATTTGGCAACAACTGGAAATAACTGGGGATCATTAATGATGCTGACGACTGGCTCCCGCACCTGGACATACTGATCTAATTGTTTTAATGTGCAACAGGCACTGGGCGATTTAACATTTCTCCAGGTTATCCTAATGTGCTGCAAGGCTGGAATCACTGGGCTACGGTAAGGCCCAGGTTGGAAACTGGGGTCATGGATGATTGACTGAGGATCTCAATCTCCTACTGAGAATGAGATTCCAGATTATGGGGGAAGGGACTTCATTGAGAATTAGTTCTTTTTAATAAATAAGTATAGATCCTAAATCGTATGGAAACTTGGCAATCTGTCTGAGGCAGTTAGGGGAAAATGCAGAGAGGAAAAGCAAGGAATGAATGAAAAAATTAAAAAATCCTCCACACAAACACGCATTCATACATACACAAAACCTTTCCATATTTCTTCTCTTTCTATTCAGGAATTGATACAAGAGCTGGGGCATCTAATCTTTTCTACTTTTACACCAACACTAACAAGGGGAGTAAAATAATGAATTGGTGGAGGGAGATTGGGCATGATTACCCTGAAACAACTCCGGAGCCCTTTCTACTTCCCTGTTTCTTTAGACCTATGCCCAATATAGACCATTCCTCCCATCTCTCGTCCCCCCACCCTCCCTCTTATAATCTTTCTGTGGATTCCTCTTTTACCCACAGGACTATTCTACTTCACCTCCTTAATGAGACCAATCAGCCCAAAGACACCCTCCCGCAGCAGCTGTGGAACCCGACCCTTCTGGATCTTAAATAACAGAGGCTCTGCTTCCCTGCTCCACCCCATCCCCCACTAACATCAGGACATGGAAAACTAACACCCCGACTAACATCAGCCAGGTCCATTTTTTCCCTTTGGAATTTTCAAATGTATCATTTTCTGGTGCTATTAATTTCCTTCAACCAGCGTGTTGAGCAGATTCTGTGTGCCTACTATTGCCCCCAAAGAGCTCTCAGTCTAGTAACAGGGACTGAGAAGTAAAGGATAAGTGCTATTATATGAGAAGACTAAAGGAAGCGGGGTTGGGGTGCGAGTTAAGAAGAGATAGTTAGCAAAAGTTCCATAGAGTAGTTGATGTTTACCTTCTTTGGAAAGGAGACAGTCAAGTAGTGAAAGAGGACAGAGGAGGAACTGAAAGAGGCAGAGGGAAGCTGCAAAATCAATGATCT
Source organism: Tamandua tetradactyla (assembly GCF_023851605.1). NCBI lineage: Eukaryota > Metazoa > Chordata > Mammalia > Pilosa > Myrmecophagidae > Tamandua > Tamandua tetradactyla. The sequence continues at coordinate 92,767,682 of NC_135328.1, forward strand.
AGAAGCATGGAATAGGGGAGGACTGAGTCAGGAGGGCTCAGCAGTGGAAGCTGAAAGGCAAACACTGCTGCTAGAGTGGAAGCAAGAAGGGACCTTAAAGGATCTTTAGAAGCTATAGAGTTCAGACTTACACACTGGGGGGAAAAGGGAAACCACTGAGGGTTTAAAAGAGATCATGATTCCTCCTTCAGAAAGAACTCATTTTCTACCAACATTGGACATAGAACGAGGAGTGATCTGGGGAAGGATAGGGCAGAGACCATGAGAATCCTAGAATATATTATGCTGTCTGAACTGAATCCCCATGTTTGTTGAGGTTCCTCTAGGTTTTCTTCAGGAACAAAGAAAAGTAGCAGATATGTTGTTTTAGTTGGCATTAATGATGATCAGTAAAACTAGGATATTGAGCGGGGTGGGAGGAGGCTATTCATTTACTGAGTGCTACAACATGGCAAGCATGTGTCATTAGTGAGCGAAACTAAGGTCCCTGTTCACAGGTGGTTTCCAGTTAGTGGGATGACACTTTGTGGATTTTCATTAGCACATAACTTAGCAAATAACTCTCTTAGATGAGTAGAAATAAGAAGTAAAGTAAAAGAAAATTATTTCTTTCCTAAGAATTCTTTCCTAATTTTTTCTTTTCTAATCTTCGGGCTGATTTCCTAAGTTAGACTGTTTGCTGTAAATCACAGAAAATCCTGCAGTGGTGACTAAAAGAAGCCTAGGGAGTAAGCTTCCAGTCCTGGCTCAGCAAGGGAACGATGCCAGCAGGCTCCTCTCACTTTCCCTGTCAGACCTTGCTTATTCTCGCCACCTGGTGGCCCTTTGATAGCTGCTGCATCTGTGGCGTCAGTCTGCATTTAGGCAGGGAAAGGAACAAGAAGCCTTGGTTCCTGGCTCAAAAAAGCAAAGATTTTCCCAGAAACCTCAACACCTGTGCTTCTATTATATTAGCCAGAACTGTGGCACACGGACACCGCCAGCTGCACTGGGAAGACATTGGGAAATCATTTTTAGTGCTTACAGCCTTAAGAGTTGAGATAGGAAAGAAAGATGAGTCTAGAAAAGATTAGGACAGTTCACCTCTAGCTTTCTTCATTCCCATCACTCCCGTACCTAAACGACTCTTCCAAAGACATGCATTTATTTCAGTCTCCTCTATTCAGATTAAACTCCAACTGGAGCTGGACCCAAAAGAAACAGGAAAAAAGAAATGGGGCTTTGGAATCAAGTAGACATGGGCAGGAATCCCAATTCTGGCCCTTACCAGCTGTATGCATGATCACATTTATTTTTTTCTCTTTTAAATCGTTTCTTTGTTTCTTTTTAAGGATCTACAAACCCTTAATTATTATCTTTTAAGGCTGTGAAGCCCCAATTTGTCTGTGGCCCTTAGCAGTAAGGAGAGCCCACATTGGGTAGTCAAAGTGGCACTGGACAAGTTACTTGAGCTCTCTCGATTTGTTTTCTCTCTCCATAAATAGGAAAATCGCCTTTTCACTAGACAGTTGCAAGAATATATGTAGTTCTTGCATATGACCACAGAGGCAAAGTCTCCTCGAAATTTACATTTTCAAACAAGCAGTTACTTGCAAGGGCAGCCTTGCAGGCCGATTGTTTTCTTAAGGATTGTCAATCCACAAAAATTCCTTCCAAGCCTCAAAATTTAAAAACCCACATAAGGGCACAGACTACCATGCTCTAGTCAGGTGCTACTTGAAAAGTTACACAATACTTAGCATTCAGTCAAAACTAATTAGACCCTATTCAAAGTAGCAATGATGTAGAAATTTAAATTATTCTATACCATAATTGTATTTGTAACTAAGAAATTATTGAGTTATTACTTTATTTCAAAGCTACCCTAACTTCTTCCAAGTCCCTGACTTACCAGAGTGGAGCCGTAGTAATTTGAGTAAATTTTGAACACAAATAAGGAATCTAAAAAGTGATCCTGTTTGTTCTTAAAAGTTTACTGAACATCTAGAAAGGTTGTTTAATGAGCATATTATCTGAAAAATTGTGTTTAAATTTTAAAAGTTAAATTAGAAAATGCAAAAAATTTATCACACTCAGCACAACAAATATGGAATACAGTAAAACAATAATAAAGATATCATATTTTTGTGCTGGAGTATGTCTTACAAATTATCCTTCTGAGATTGTGGGATTCCATTGCTTTTTTTTTTATCTTTTCTGTTCTTTTGTATGTAAATATGTTTGCCCTCCAGTTTCTAATGAAGAGGAATAAAATCTCAATTAATATATTTAGATACCTGATTACAATCAACCTCCCTAAAGAGTCAAAGGAAAGTAAGAAATGGGCGGAAAGTACTAGAGCTTGATTTCCCATTACTGTAAAACCTTCCATTTCAGTGCCCTTTCAAGACTTAATAGACAACTCTAGAGGTGCCTAGAGGTTTTCTCAGTCCTTGTCAGGATCCCTAGAGGGCACATTGAAGTACAGACCTCTGAAGTTCCATCTAGCTTGAGTTTGATCCTGTGTAATAACGAATGGAAAAGTGAGTTGTAAATGTAAAACATTTTTGTACAAGCCTAAAGTGATATTGTTGGGGATTTTAGTGTTTTAACAGGATTCAGATTTTAATTTACTCACTAGTCAATAATTCATTCATTCATCAATTATTTTTATTGATCATATACTACATACTATACTACTTAATAACAGTGTAAACTTATATAGAAGGTTAAGCAGCAAGTATTCACAGTGGAAATCTCTGTTGTGAGAATATGGGTGATATTTCATGTAATTTGTTGTAATGGCTAAGCCTTGCTTTCTAATGAAGAAAAAGCTTCAAATATTGAGTAATTTTACACAAGCATACAAAATGGTTCGAGGGTAAGAAAAGAGAGGAAAGGACAAACTAAAAAAGGCAGACCAGAGCAAAGGAATGATGGGCAAATGGAGGGGGGTGGGGTGGAGAAGGTGAACAAAAGCATACAGGAAAATCTATGCAGACGAGGAGGGGAAAGGGGTGGAGCTAGGGATCTTAGATTCAAGGTCTACAAGGTAGACCAAGGGCTATAAAAGCCTGGTGGGGCCAGGCAGGGACAGCAGCCCGCGAGCAACAATAGCCACTGAAGAAAGCTGAAACTTTCATAGCGGGAAAACTCAGGTGCAGGATGGCGCGCCAGATCTTGTCCCACCTGCTAACATTCTGGCTGCTGCTGAGCCAGCTCCCCAAAGGGCTCCTAGTCCAGAGGATGGATGAGGTTATTACGCTGTGCGGCCGCGAATTAGCCCGCGAATGGATTGCCACCTGCGGAATGGTCGGCGGGAGTTTCGCCGGGAGCAAGAAACTGCCAAGAATCCGCTCGCGATCCCTCGCAGGTGAGACTCCGCCCCTGGTCGGTCCACACTTCCCACTGGTTGGCGCTGGGCTGCGGACCAATCGGAACTGCCGTCGGAAAGGCCCGGTTGAGCTCTTATTTTAGGCGTTTTCTTTGTAGCTTGCTTTTATTTCAGGTTCTCCTACGGAATCTCAGCAGCAGGGCGGGAAAGTTGCAAGAATAGCCAACAGTTCACTGAGAGGCGCTTGGGCACTTTACCGCTTATCTAACCAGGGAGACGGGGTGGAAGGCGGGGAAGCAGCAGAAGCTTTCCTACTCCCTCAGGTTCCGCAGGAGTCAGTGGCGCATTCGGATCCAGAGGAAAGCAGCCGCTCAGCAGACCGGCTGGCTGGAGATCGGCAAATGTTCATGCCTCTTGAATTGAGATGTGAAGGGGCAAAAAGTGAGGTGGATAGCTGGTGACCAAGCATGTTTGTGCGCCAAAGGGCACAGGGCAGCATCCTGAACCTTTGTAACGGTCCTGTTACGGTAGACAAGGATTTAAAGAAAGTCCTCCTTTGTATATAAGCCAGGCTTGGGCTGTGCCATCAGACAGTTCTTTTTCTTTTACAAACCACACCACACGGTAGACCCTTGCCTCCCATCTCTATGAACTGTTTTTTTTTTTTTTTGAAGTAAAGTTGGGACAGAAGGGCTGGAAGAGGAATAAGGAGCTGAAGAGCCTATGTAAAACTGAAAGGGATCAGAGTCAAGAGAAACCTGCCTCTCAGAGGATCATTGCCGAACCCTAACCGGCGTTTTCAGGCCCTGGGAAATTGTCATGGATTTTCTTCAAAAGTGAGAACTCAATTGAGGATAGTTCAAATCTGGAACAGTTTTTTTTTTTTTTAAATACTTTTGTAGATATAAAGAATTTATAAAAAGAAGTTGGAAGCTAAACTAAACTAGCAAAAGAAACTTTCACAGAGGTATAGGGTAGTTTAGTCACTGTAATGGGTCACATTAAATTAAAATAAAATAAGATGAATTATTTGCTTCATTTCACACCATATATATGGCATTTACGAAAAACTACAGCTATATTTTATAGGCTAAATGCATATCTTATATATAAATGACCCTCATTTAAAATCAAGTACATTAAGTACCTGTACTTAGGTACCTGGATTTAAATCACGATTTAAAGCTATTTACTTTTCTACATTACTATTCAGACCTTGATTTAGTTAATACATTTTTACAATTTAAAAAATGTTTTACATTTATAATACTTTTATAAAAAATAATTGAAGACCACAGCACCTAGGAATTTATTAATTCAAACTACAGAAGACCAGATTGTATTGCATTTTGTTTTATTTCAGTTTTTCTGGCTAAATAATAACGCTATGAAAGACCTTGAAAAAATATAGAAAACCGCAGTGAGGAATGAAATACACTCATGGATATTAAAGAGTTTGCAAAATATATGGGAATTTAATTAGAAAAAATCTATAAATTTAAATGAAGAACTAGAAAGCAATACTAACTTTTAGAGAAATTTATGTATATTATATTAACATTGTATTGTGAGCATTTTGTCACATTCCCCAGAAACATAATTTTAAACTTCTGTGTAATAGTTCATGATATACATCTACCTTGATATTTTTAACCATTCTTTTGGTGTACATTTATGGTATTTCCAAATAGTTACCTAAAAATGGGTTACTGATCACATTCATATATAGATATCTGGCCAAATTTCTGACCATTTCTTCAGGAGAGACTTGTGATTATGAAGCAGTTTTGAAGAAATATCTGTATAGTTCCCTAGTGCATAATTTAAATGAGAAAACCTAAAAAATATTGCCTGCAAGAGGGTATTAGGAAAATGTTTATATTACTAGGTAAAAGTCATTTTGAAGGTACATGTCAGTAATTTGTGATTCATATGAGGTTGTTTTTTTTTTTTGCATGGGCAGGCACTGGGAAGCGAACCCAGGTCTCCAGCATGGCAGGCAGGGACTCTGCCTGCTAAGCCACCCTGGCCCACCATCATATGAGTTTTAATCTCTACCTTTAGACAGTTCTATTTGTTTTTAGCGTTTTTGTTTGTTTGTTATTGCTTTTGCATGGGTAGGCACCGGGAATCAAACCAAGGTCTCCGGCATGGCAGGTGAGAATTCTGCCACTGAGCCACCATCACACTGCCCTCTGTTTGTTTTTAAATAACTGAATTGTGGGGCAACCATTTTTCCCCCCACAATGTGTGCAAAAATAAACTTATTTGTAAAATAAGATACATTTCTCCATTAGAAGAAACCTATTCTCATTAAGAGAATTCAGCCCAAGATAGAGTGATTGAGATATGTATTTGTTTGAGTAAATTCAAAAAGATTAGAATATTATTTTTGAGTTTAGACTTCAGAAGCTAAAGGTGCTGCAGATCAGAAAATGGTTCAAACTTTTAAAAAATAATTTTAATAAAATTACCAAAAACATAGCCCAGGAATAAACATAAAAATGTTTTTGCCTGATGCATTAATTGGCTTTAAGTATATGGAAAGTTATCATCACTAAATAGAAACCAGCTTTCTTCTGTATTCACTAAGACTCTTACTAGAGAAAGTTTAAGTTAGAGGTGAGGAGTAGCTATTTTTGTCTTATTTTTAACTGAAAAATATAATAGATACACAAAGCAAAGAAAGAAAAAGCAATAATTTTCAAAACATACTTCAAAGTAGTTATAGAAAAGATCACCAGAGTCTGTCACGGACTACCATTCTACCATCTCAGATTTTTCCTTCTAGCTGCTCCAAAACACTGGAGGGTAGAAGGAATATTACTATAGTGATTCCAGCAGTCACACTCGTTTGGTAAATCCTATTTTCTTTATTATACCTCCTCCTTCTCCTTTGATCCATTTATCTGACCTTAGAGCCCTCTGGGAATTATAGGTTTCAAGAAAGCAAACTTAGTGCATGAAACTTTTACAGAGACTCAGTCCAGCCCTCAGTGTTCTTAGGAGTTAAAAGGAGTGTTGCCCATGCTGTGATGCTCCTGAAGAACAGGTTTTCTTCCAGGGGATACAGAGAACTTGAGCAGTGGCTGATTTACAGCATTGGAATAAACAGCACACACTACATTAGTCAGTGCACATATGCCACACAACTACTAAGCACTTAAAAACAGGATTAGTGGGATATAATCCACATTCCATATAATTCAGTGCTTTTTAGTATATTTGGATATGTGCAACCATCACCATAGCCCATTTTTAAATATTTTCTTCACCTCAAAAAGAAGCCTCATAACCTGTAGGTATCACCTCTTTTCCCATTCCCTCTGCCCCTCAAGCCCTAAGCAACTAATCTACTCTCTGTCTCTATAGCTTTCCCTATCCTGGTACTTCATTTAAATAGAACCACACAGTATGTAGTCTTTTGTGACTGGCTTCTTTCACAATGTTTTCAAGGTTCATCCAAACTGTAGGATGAATCTGTACATCTTTCCTTTTTGTGGAAAAATAATATTCTGTTGTTTGTATACTACATATTGTTCATCCATTTGTTTGCTGATTGACTTTTGGGATGTTTCCATCTCATAGCTGTTACGAATAATGCTGCTATAAACATTCATGTACTAGTTGCTGTGTGGATATATGTTTCATTTCTCTCAGACATATACCTAGGAGTTTCCTTGATATGGCTGGGTATACCTAGGAATTGGCTGGGTCATATGCAAAATCCCTTTAAAGGCAGTCCCTTTAAAATACCACTGACTTGGAGTAAATACTCTGGGGAAGAGAAACTGTGAAATAGATGTATGAAGAAGTCAGAGAGTTGTATCTCCTGCCTATTAGCTCACAGCAATTCAAAGTTCAGTCTCTTAACTATCCTGACAGAGTAATTTGCCACCATGGAATATTTGATGGCCTAAAATACTTAATATCCTTTGCAAGAGTTACTATCATACTATCATAACTATCACAACTCAGAAGTTGCCTAGCAGTGAGAGATAATTACTCAAGTAAGAAAAATAAATCGGGGGTCAAACTGAGTGTTTTCTATGGCCAGGCTGACTTCAGAAGAGGTCAGAGTCAGTGAGAATGAAAAGTGCCAAGATGAAATCTGTACAAGGGTCATGGGAGAAGATGACAGAGGGATAGAGTGGAGTAAAGCAGAACCTTGGTAATATTGTAGTACTTTAAGCTGCCCAACTGTGAGTAAGCTAAATTTTTCAGATATTAGGATACTTGCTGATTCTATTTCAATGTCTAATTACATTGAGTCAAGGTATACCTTGTTGTCCATGAAAATTTTATAATTTTCTTGTTTATCCTTGACATGAATATGCTTTCATTCTCTCTCTTTTTTAACTTGACAGAAGTTGTATCATCATCCATCAACAAAGATGCAGAAACCATAGACATGATGTCAGAATTCATTCCCAATTTGCCACAGGAGTTGAAGGCCACATTGTCTGAGAGGCAGCCATCACTGACAGAGTTACAACGACTATTTATACCTGGATTAGAGAGTTTGCAACTCATCTTTGAAGAATATAAGAAAATGGTTCAGGCACAAACTGAAGGAGGAAAAAACCATCTTTTACAATTGAAAGACTTAGGCTTGAGTAAACATTCCCGAAAAAAGAGACAGTTCTCTATGATTTTGAGTCATGAGTGTTGTAAAGTAGGTTGTACGAGAAGAGCTCTTGCTAGAGCATGCTCTACCTAAATTGTGTATTTCTCTTCTTATATGCAAATGTTCTCCATGACATATTCACTGATCCCTCTGTCAGGTACCATGATTATTGGAACATTAGAAATAATTGTTAGTGTCTGAATCTTTAATTTGGTTGGCAAGAAAATAGTCTTTGCATTGCTATAGTTTCTGTTAATAATCCTTTTGATGCTAATGGTCTTTCTGCCTTTTTTGTTAATGGTATAATTACATTAATTGTATTTTAATGCTCTGAAATTAAATGATAATAAAGTTTATCATTTTAACTATACATAATAGTTCAGTTTATACAATGGCTAATATCTGGTAGATAAAATAGACCTAAATGTTTTATTGATACTAAATAAATGTACATAAAGCTCCAAAATACATGAGACACATAATGGAAAAACAGAAGGGAACTACAGACATATCAAAAGTAATACTGGAAGACTTCAATATACCATTCTCCACTATAGATAGAACAACCACACAGAGGATCAACAAGGAAATAGAGAACCTAAACAATTAGGATAAATGAATTAGATCTACCAGACATATATATATCATTACACTCTGAAACACCAGGATATACATTCTTCTCTACCACACGTGGAATGTTCCCCAGGATAGATCATATACTGTGTGTAGATATACAAACTGTGTGTATCTTAAAATTTAATAAGACTGAAATTATTCAAAGCACTTTCTCAGATCACAATGGAAAAAAGTTGGAAATTAATAATCACCAAAGAATCAGTGCTTTCACAAATATATGGAGATTAAATAAAACACTCTTAAATAGTCAGTGGGTCAAGGAAGAAATAGCTAGAGAAATCAGTAAATATCTGGAGATGATTGATAATGAGAATACGACATATCAAAATGTATGGGATATGGCAAAGGTAGTGCTGAGGGGGAAATTTATTACCCTAAATGCCTATATAAAACACAAGAACGAACAAAATTTGAGGATTTAATTGCTCACCTGGAGAACTCAGAGAAAGAACAGCACACTAGCCCCAAAGCAAATAAGAGGAAATAATAAAGTCTAAGGCAGAAATAAACTGGAGAACAATAAAACAACAGAAAGAATCGACAAAACTAACAGTTGATTCTTTGAGAAAATCAATAAAATTGATGGTTCCCTAGCTAGACTAACAAAAAAAGAGAAAGGACACAAATAATCAAAATCAGAAATGAGAGTGGGGTCATTAACACAGATCATAAAGAAATTTTTAAAAATCATAAGAGAATATTATGAATATGCCAACAAACTAGACAATTTAGATGAAATGGACGAATTCCTAGAGACACACGAATTACCTATACTGGCTTGATAATAAATAGAAGATCTCATAAACCAATTTACAAGTAAAGAAATCCAATCAATCATCAGAAATTTTCCCACACAAAAAAGTTCAGGACCTGATGGTGTCACAGGAGAATTTTATTAAAATTTTCAAAAAGAACTAACACCAATCCTTCTCAAACTTTTCCAAAAAAATTGAAGAGAAATGAATGCTACCTAACTTATTTTATGAAGCTAACATCACTCTAATACCAAAATCGGATAAAGATGATACAAGAAAAGAAAACTACAGACCAATTTCCCTAATAAACATAGATGCGAAAATTCTTAACAAAATACTAGCAAATCTGGGGCGGGCCGCGGTGGCTCAGCGGGCAGGGGTGCTTGCCTGCCGTGCCGGAGGACCCCGGTTCGATTCCCAGCCCCAGCCCATGTAAAAAACAAACAAACAAACAAAATATAATAAAACAAGAAAATGTTTAAAAAATGTTTCCCTTTCTTCCTCCCTTCCTTCCTTCTCTGTCTTTCCTTCCTTTCCTCCCTCTCTCTTTAAAAAAAAAAAAAAAAAAGAAAAAAATACTAGCAAATCATATCTAACACCACATTAAAAAGAATTATACATCATGATCAAGTGGAATTCATACCGGGAATACAGGGTGGTTCAACATTAAAAAAATCAATAAATGTAATACAGCACATTAACAAATCAAAAGGGAAAAATCACATGATCATATCAATTGATGCTGAAAAAGCAGTCAACGAAATCCAACATCCTTTCCTGATAAAAACACCTCAAAAATTAGGCATCGAAGGGAACTTTCTCAATATCTTAAAGGGCATACATGAAAAACACATGGCCAGTATCAAATTTAATGGTGAGAAATTGAAAGCATTCCCCTTGAGATCAGGGATGAGACAAGGATGCCCATTGTCAACCACTATTATTCAACATTGCACTAGAAGTACCAGCTGGAGCAATTAGACAGGAAAAAGAAATAAAAGGCATCCAAATAGGAAAGGAATAAGTAAAACTTTCATTATTTGCAGATGACACGATCCTATACTTAGAAAACCTTGAGAAATCTACAGCAAAATTACTTGAGCTAATAAATTCAGTGAAGTGGCAGGATACAAGATTAATGTACAAAAATCAGTAATGCTTTCATACACAAGCAATGACCTATCTGAGGTGACAACTAAGGAAAAAAATCCATTCAGAATAGCAACTAGAAGAATTAGGCATCTAGGAATAATCCTAACCAGGGCTGTCAAGGACTTATACACAGAAAATCACAAAAAATTGCTAAAAGAAATAAAGTGACCTATTCAGATAGAAAGATATTCCATGCTTATGGACAGGAAGGTCAAATATCATCAAGATGTTAATTCTACCCAAATTGATCTACAGATTCAATGCAATGCCAATAAAAATCGCAACAACCTACTTTGAAGACTTGGAAAAACTCGTTATCAAATTCATATGGAAGGGAAAGAGACCCCAAATAGCTAAAGATATCCTAAAAAAGAAGAGAGAACTAGGAGGTTTATCACTTCCTGTGTTTAAAGCTTACTATAATGGTCAAAATAGCATGGTACTGGCACAAAAATATGACTGACCAGCAGAGTAGAATTGAGAGTGCAGAGATTGACCACCAAATTTATGGACACTTGATCTTCCATAAGGCCCCAAATCTACTGAATTTGAACAGAATAGCCTTTTCAATAAATGGGCATGGGAGATCTGGATTACAACAGACAAAAGAAAGAGGACCCTACTTTACACCCTATACAAAAATTAATTTGAAATGTATCAAAGACCTAACTGTAAGAGCTAGTACCATAAAACTTCTGGAAAAAATATAGGGAAACATCTGCAAGATCTAGTAATAGGAGGTAGCTTCTTAAACTTTAGAACAAAAGCACAAGCTACAAAAGAAAAAATAGACAAATGGGACCGCCTTAAGATCAAGAGCTTTTTGTGCCTCAAAGGACTTTGTTAAAAAGATGAAAAGGTAGCCAACTTAATGGGAGAAAATATTTGGAAACTACATATCAGATAAAGGCTTGATATCCTGTGCACATAAAAAAATTATACAGCCCAACAACAAAAGAACAAACAACCCAATTATAAAATGGGCTGAGGAAATGAATAGACACTTTTCTGAAGAGCAAATACAGATGCCTAAAAAGCACATGAAGAACAGCTCCTCTTCATTGTGTATAAGAGATATGTGAATTAAGATAACAATGAGATACCACCTCACACCTGTAAGAATGGCTGCTATTAAACAATCAGGAAACTACAAATGTTGGAGACATTGGAAATTGGAGCACTTGCAGGGAAATTGAAACACTTATTCACTGTTGGTGGGAATGTAAAATGGTTTAGCTGCTGTGGAAGCCAGTTTGGCATTTCCTCAGAAAACTAAATATAGAGTTGCCCTATAACCCAGCAATACCAGTACTCAGTATATACCCAGGAGAGTTGAGGGCAGTGGCATGAACAGACATTTGCACACCGATGTTCATAACAGCACTATTTACAATTGCTAAGAAATGGAAACAATCCAGGTGCCCATCAACAGATGAGTGGATAAACAAAATGTGGTATATACATATGATGGAAGATTATGCAGCATTATGTCTTCAAGGACTGAGTGAAATAAGTCAAACAAAAGGATTCCATTATTATGACTCTGATAAAGCTACCAGTGCTTTGGAGCAGCTAGAAGGAAAAATCTGAGATGAGGGCATGGTAGCCCATGACAAACTCTGGGACCTGTTTTGTAGCTGCTTGTTGAAATGTGCTTTGAAAATTATTGCTTTTTTCCTTCTTTTCTTTGCATATATATATAGATACATATATGTTATATTTTACAACAACCAAAAAGAAGGTTTAAAAAAAACTATAGACAATAAAGTAATATTAGTTAAAATAAATTCCTGAAATAAAAAATTTGAAAATATTTAGTAAAATAGCTCATTACTATAGCAAAGCTGATACTCATAATAATTTTTTGCTTGATGTTTTGAGGACACGCACAGTCTTGATAGTTAATCAAATGGTATTTAAGATAGTATTTAATTAGATTTTAAGAAACTCTGATGCCTCTACCTATAGATTTTTTCCTTCCTTGTTTTAACTTTAAATTGGTTTATGAAACATATTGTATGAACAGGTTTATGATGATTACTTATATATTTTTTAAAAATATGCCTATGGGTAAGCTAAGATATTTATTTTAGGTGGTTAAGATTTTCATGTGTTAATTGTAAAAATATTTGTATCCTCATAGTTTCCTGAAATAAAGAGAATATTTAGTAACACAGGTTATTACTATAGTAATGCTGACATTTGTAAGAACTTTCTACTTGATATTCTGAGAACATTCACAGTTTTGACAGCTGATCAAATGGTATCTAAGTTAGTGTTTAATATTTAGAATTTAAGAAGTTTGCTATCTGAATTTGTAGATTTTTTCTCCTTGCCCTAATTTTAAATTGGCTTATGAAACTTACTGTGCAACACAGGTTTTACAATGATTATATGGATACTTTATTTAAATATGCCTATGGTTAAGCTAAGATATTCATTTTTGGTGATTCTAAATGTATTGTTCATTTTCTTAAATAAAAAATTAAAAAAAATATGCTACAGTCAAAAAAGAAAATCCAGTATTTCCCTGTTTAGTAATATTGTACTACTAGAGAAATATATATTTAAATAAGGAAGAGACAGTAAATTATTCATAAATACGTACTTCTTTCACAATGTGGACCATTCAAGATATTTATTTTCCTTGACTACTCTAACATTTTATTGTGCTCATTATCTATCTAAGCCTCTCCACCTAAAGCTAACCTTTCCAAGATTTAGGGGAAAAATTGCATATAAGCACTGAATGATTTATAGTTATCAGAATATTCTGAATTGTCAGATTTTAAACCATTTTTAAACTATTTTTCCATTTTGCATTGCATTATTTCAAATTAGTATAATTAAGGATAGTTTACAACATTTTGTTTTAAAATAGAAGTCAACTTTTAAAGGGAATTTTAGTATGAAATTGACCGACACCTGGAAGTTAATTTTTATACAAGCAATTATTTGGGAGGACAGCCTTGCACATGGATTATTTTCCCATGTCTTTCAACCCATAAAATAGTTCCCAAACCTCAGTTTTCAGAAGCCTCTTCCAGTCTGTGTGTCTTAGTGAAAATGAATCTAAAACAACAGACTCTGTGCTTCCCATAGTTCTATGCACGTAATGTTTGAGAAGGAATGCTATACCCAGCATGTGATGAATGATGATAGTGCCGTCTTCTATTAGCAAAGATTTGGATATTTTTTATTTGGAAGTAAGAATATCTATGGGTTTATTTCAAAACTACCCTTTTTCCTTTAAGCAACCAGGTCTACTAAGTGGAAAAGAGGTGGTTTGAGTAGATTTTGACACAAATGACTAAGGCTTTAAAATGTGGTTCTCCTTATACTTAAATGTTTACTGAGGAGTGACATCATCAACATGGTGACGTAAGACTCCAGAAAAAACATCTCCCCAGAGATTCAGCGAATAAAAGGGCAAATTTCACTTGCTTAGAACTCTGGAGGATGGTAGAGACTGGAGAAGCACTCAACAAACATGAATCAAAGAAAGGGAAAAAAGTCAGGTGGAAACTTCTCTCCTCTTCCTTCCTACTTCACATAATCCCAAACAGTTTAGGAAGTGCTCAGAGGCAGTTGCCCGGATTCCTTCCACCTCCCACCAGGGACACAGACTACAAGAAATCCACAGCAGTGAGTTAAGATCTCATGAACATCCAGATATAGGGCAGAACACAAGCTGCTGAGGAGTGCTGCATATAAAAGGGCCCTCCCGGAGGGGCTTCCAAAATGGAGGGTTAAGGAGAGAGCAACAGATCCGATTTCTCTCTGTAAAGCAGCAAGTAGCCAGGTGGAAACTGTCCAAATCAACTGTTTGGGGATTTGGAGACCAGGAGAGAGAGGTCTGTTACAACACCCAGCAAAGTGTGAGATGAAGAGACTGACAAATCATGGACAAAGATGGTAATTCCATCAGTGGTCCTGGTGCCCGTCATCTATCCTTGAGGGAAGCAGCTACAAGAGTTCAATTCTTGCCTGGGAGGTGGCTGTAGACAGAGACTAGTGGGGGAGTCATCTGCCAAGAATGACTCAAGAACAGAGGGGGACACAGCTCAACACTGAGCCAGATATGGGCTGGTGAACATAGAACACAGGATTCCTGCAATTTCAGCTGCAATTTCAGCTCATCCAAGTCAGATGCTGCCAGGCAACACTGTTTTGATTGCATCTGGTAAAAAGCCATGATAGCCTACCTTCTTAGGGTTGAGGGAACAGGTAGCTAAAAATTGCCATCTGTTAGGTAGGAAAGTGTGGCTTGGTGACAAGAAAGGGGGTGGGAGGGAAATAGGTTTTTGGAGTCTTTATAGACCCTCTCCCAGGGCCCACTGGATCTGGTCTATGCCCCCTGCATTGGTACCTCACCCTATTTTGGAAGGGAAATACTGATGATTCAACTGTTAAAGAAGAGTCTTAATATAAGCCCAATCACCAACAAATTCCTAGACAAGAAAGAGGAAATACTGACCTTCAGAATAAACTCATCAAGGTAATCAGATGACCAGATACCAGCAAAAAAATCAAAATGTATACCAAAAGCTGAGATAGCTATACTAATATGAGATAAAATAGACTTTAAATGCAAAAGTTGTTATAAGAGACAAAGAAGGACACCATATATTAATAAAAGGGGCAATTCACCAAAAAGAAATAACAATTATAAATATCTATGCTCATAATCAAAGTGCCCAAAGTACATGAGGCAAACACTGGCAAAACTGAAGGGAGACGTCAACACACTACTTTCTCCAAGAGACAGAACATCTAGATAGAGGATCAATAAAGATCATATCAGTTATCATCTTATTTAGGTTCTAAATAAGATGATAAATGAACTAGACCTAACAGATATATATAGAACAGTGTACCCCCAAACAGAATATACATTCTACTCAAGTGCTCATGGATCATTCTCCAGGATATGCCATATGCTGGGGCACAAAACAGGTCTTAATAAATTTAAAAAGACTGAAATTGTACAAAGCACTTTTTTTTTTATCATAATGGAATGAAGCTGGAAATCAATAACAGAGAATCAGAAAATATACAAATACATGGAGGTTAAATGACGCACTCTTAAAAAAATCAATGAGTCAAAGAATAAATTGCAGGAGAAATCAAATATCTTGAGATGAATGAAAAGGAGAACACAATATATCAAAACTTATGGGATGCAGCGAAAGCAGTGCTCAGAGGGTACTAATGTAGTCCTAAACATCTACATTAAAAAGAAAGAAAGAGCTAAAGCCAAAGACCTAACTGAACAACCAGAGAAACTGAAGAAAAACAGCAAACTAATCCTAAAGCAAGCAAAAGGAAAGAAATAGTTAAGAGTGGAAAGTAATGAAATGAAGAATTTAAAAAACCATAAAAAGAATCAATAAAGCCAAAAGTCAGTTCTTTCAGAAGATCAATAAAATCAACAATCCCTCAAACTGACAAAGGCAAAAAGAGAGAAGATGAAAATAAATAAAATTAGAAACGAGAAGGGAGGCATTACCTTAGATACCAAAGGAAAAAAGATCATAAGAGGTTGCAATGAACAACTGTATACCAACAAACCAACCTAGATGAAACGGAGAACTTTCTAGAAACAAACAAAAAAACCCTACACTGACCCGAGAAGAAACAGAAGATCTCAATAAACCAATCACTGATTCTCAACAAACGAATCAGTCATCAAAAACTTCCCAAAAAAGAAATGCCAAGGACCACTTGGTTTCACAGGTGAACCTTACCAAGCATTCCAAGAAGAATAAATACCATTCCTGCTCAAACTCTTCCAAAAAATTGAAAAAGAGGGGACATTACATCATTCCATTCTGTAATCATGGATTGGAAGCTAAAGGTCATTAAGATATCAATTCTACCCAAATTGATCTACAGATTCAATGTAATACCAATCAAAATCTCAAAAGACTACTTTGCTGAAATGGAAAAGTTAAGTATCAAATTTACTTGAAAAGTTAAGGGGCCTTGAATAGCCAAGAACATCTTGATAAATGAGCATAAAGTGGGAGTTACCATGGATATTTAAAGCATATTATAAAGTCACAGTGGTCAAAACAGCATGGTACTGGCATAAAGATAGACATATTGCTCAATGGAATTGAATTAAAAGTTCAGAAAAATATCCTCAGATCTAAGGTCAGTGGATTCTGACAAAGTTTCTAAGTCCACTTTACTGGGACAGAATAGTCTCTTCAATAAATGGTGTTGGGAGAACTGCATATCCATAACCAAAAGAATGAAAGAGGATCTCTATCTCATATCTTATACAAAAATTAACTTAAAATGGATCAAAGACCAAGCTATAAAAACAAGTAGCACATAACTCCTAGAAGAAAATGAGGGAAACATCTTCAAGATCTATCGATAGAGTGGTAGTTTCTTAGACCTTACACCCAAAGCACAAGCAACGAAAAAAAAAAAAACAGATAAATGGGACCTCCTCAAAATCGAATATTTCAATACTTCAAAGGAGTTTGTAAAAAGGGTGAAAAGGTAGCAGATTCAATGAGAGAAAACATTTGGAAACCACATATCTGATAAAGATTTGATACTTAGAATATAGAAATAAATCCTGTAACTTAACAATAAAAAGACCAACAACTCAAAAATGGGCAAAAGACATGAATAGACATCTTTCCATAGAGGAAATCTTTTCATGGCTAAAAAGTATGCAAAAAAAGCTCAGCTTTAGTAGCTATTAGGGAAATGGAAATCAAACCCACATGAGGGATTATTTCACATGCACCAGAATGGCTGCTATTAAATATGAAACTACAAGTGTTGGAGAGAATATGGAGAATTTGGAACACTTATTCACTGCTGATGGGAATGTAAAATGATACAGTCGCTGTGGAGGATGGTTTGGTGGTTCCTAAGGAAGTTAGGTACAGAGTTGACTTATGACCTGGCAATCCTGCTACTTGAGATACTCAAAAGAACTGAAAGCAGGGACATGGACAGACATTTGTATTCCGATGTTCATACCAGCATTATTCACAACTGCCAAAAGATGGAATCAACCCAAGTGTCCATCAACAGATGAATGGAAAAACAAAATATGCTGTATATACATACAATGGAAATTATTCAGCTGTAAGAAGGAATGAAGTCCTGAAGCACTTGAGAACATGGATGGACCATGAGGATGTAATGTTGGGTGAAATAAGTCAGACACAAAAGGACACATACTATTCAGCAGTAAGAAGGAAAGAGGTCCTGAAGCACATGACAATATGGATGAACATTATGTCAAGTGAAATAAAACAGACATTAAAGGACACTTGTATGATCTCACTAATATTAAATAATTATAATATGTAAACACATAGAGATAAAATCTAGAATATAGGTTACCAGGAAACGAATGAGGCTAAAGAATGGGGAGCAGATGCTTAATATGTGCAGTATTTTTAACTAGGTTGAATTCAAATGTTTGGATTTAAATGGATAGAGGTGATGGCAGCACATTATGATGAGTATAATCATTAGCACTGAATTATGTGATTGTGGTTGAATGGGGAAGTTTAGAGTCATCTATGTCACTATAAGGAAAGCTAGAGGCTAAAACATGGGACCATATCACACAGTGAACCCTGTGGTGGACAATGACTGTGATTAATAGTACAAATATTTTTTAAAAGTTCTTTCATGAACTAGAACAACTGTATGTCACTATTACAAGGAGTTAATAATATAGTGGTAGCTGGGGGGATATGCACCTATTGCAAACTACTGATTACAGTCAACAGTAAAATTTTAATATTCTTTCATCAACAGTAGCAAATATAGCATACCAATGCTAGGGGTCAATGATGGGGAGGGGATAAGAAGTATGGGATTTTTTTTTTAAGTAATGAAAATGTTCTAAAATGGATTGTGGCGATGAATGCATAATTATGTGGCTATACTGTGAGCCAATGATTGAATACTTTGGATGGATTGTATGGTGTATGAATATATATCAATATATAAAACTGCATTTTTAAAAAGAAAAAAGTTTACTGTGTAATGACTGTATGTTGTCTAAAACTGCATTGACATGTTAAAAAATTTTAAATGATAAACATTCTCTCTTATCAAATACAATACACAGAGAATATAGTAAATTAGTCACAAGTCTTGGGAGTAGGAACATGTTACCTACATATTATTCTGGAACTGTGGAATTCTACTATGTTAATGTCTTTTGTGGGTGTATGTGTCTGTATGTGTGTATGTGTGAGCAATACAGTGTCTGGAGATTGTATAAAGAACACAGTCTCAAATTAAAATATTTCAGTAGTGGTTTCAATCACTTATTCTCCCAGAAGAGTCGAAGGAAAAGAAGAAATTGGTAGATAGATAGTAATCGAGTCTGTTTTCCCACACTCTAAGAAGACCTTCAAATCTGGAGCTCTTCCAAGACTTAACTGGCAAAAAAGAGAGCTCCTATATTTTTTCAGTCCTTGTTAGGATCCCTGGAAAGCAAACTGAAGTACTGACCTTTGAAGTTTTGTCTGTCCTTAAGACTCTCATCTTCTGCAATAATGAATATAAAAATGCGTGTAAATTTAAATATTATTTTTCAAGCCTAAAGTGATGTTATTGGGAACGGAGTTACTTTTCCGCAGGACTTTAAACATCACCAGTTTTCTCTCTTTTGTGAACTATCCACCTAACCCATCACATTATTATTAATTGGCAGACCAAAGTGCATAAAATTAATAAATATTAATCTAATTATAATTTCAATGCTTTGAAGTAGAAATACAAATAAAGGTGGGGAAGTTTGTAGGAATAATAGGAGGTTATACGTGTTACAGCGATTTTCTTTTGTTTTCTCATATTTACTATAATGACTATGCCACACTTAGAACTTAAGACCAAGAAAAAAAAAAAGGAAAACATTTAAGTAAGTACAAATACAGTTGTGGAGAAGGAAAGGAAGAAGACGGAAATTCAAAATTTAAGATAAGCAAAGATTTGAAGAACATAGAGAAGACGGAGCGGTGGGGACGTGGTGGGGAGCGTGAGAATAGGAGCTGAGAGAAAAAAATCCCGTGGAGGCGTATGCGGAAAGATGTGGAGCAGGCACTACTGACTCAAACCTGAGTGGGAGCTTGAGGGCTATAAAAGTCACTAGGAGACAGGCAGGGACAGTAGCCTGAAGCCGGAGATAGCCTCATAAGAGCAAGCCGACAGGTGACAGCAGCGACAACCTAGAGAAAAGTTGAGAAGCCCAAAGCAGGAGAGGCCGGGCCCAGGATGGCGCGCCAGTTCTTGTCCCACCTGTTAAGAGTCTGGCTACTGCTGGGCCAGCTCCCTAGACAGCCTGTGGCTGAAGAGCTGGACGACAAGCCCTTGAAGTTATGTGGCGATGATTTGCTCCTCGCATTGCACGCCATCTGCGGGGCGTCCAGCACGATTAAGAGGATTGCCGGCGTGCCGGAGGAGCAGCCCTTGCGAGCCCATCCGCCAGCAGGTAACAGCTCGGTGGGGCCTAGCACTTCCCATTGGTTGGCGAGGGGCTGCGGACCAATCGGAACCGCGGACCACGCGGCTCCGCTCGAGCTCTCCTTAGCTGTCAACGCTCAGCACCCGCAGCTGCCGCTGGTGCCCGAAGTTTCGGCATTTTCTTTGCAACTTGCTTTTCTTCAGATTCTCACCGAGAACCTCACGTGGGTGTGGGTTGTAGGAATGGCAAACAGCCTCATTGACAAGTGCTTGGGGGCATTTTAGCTACCTGCCAGGGCGGTGGACTAGGGACGGGAAAGCCGCAGAAGCATTACTACTTCCCTTAGGTTCCGCAGGATGCCGTGGCGCGTTCGGATCCAGAGGAAAGCAGCCGCTCAGCAGGCAGGCTTGCTGGAGACCCGGTAAATGCTCGAGACATCTTGAATTGAGATGTGATTGGGTAAAAAGTGAGGTGGATAGCTGGTGATCAAGCATTGCTGTGTTCCAAAGGGCAAGGGGCAGCATCCTGAACCTCTGTAAGGGTCCTCTATGGCAGGCAAGGAAGGACCTTTTTAAAGACGGCCCTTCTTTGTAAATAAACTGGGCTTGGGCTATGCCATTAAAACCTTAGCCTTTGCTCTTTCCCTCCCCTTCTTCTTCTTTTTTATAAACCACACCACAGGGGAGAGCCTTGCCTCCCACGTCTTCGAACTGGGTCTTTATGTACCTGTCAGAGATAGGGGAAGGAAGAGGAAAAGGACCTAATGCTTACAACAGAAACTGAAGGGGACCAGAGTCAAGGGAAGCTGGCCCTTAACACGATCATTTCTAGACTACGGGAAGGTACCATGATTTTCTTTAGGAGCGAGATCTCAGAATTGCGTAGAGCTCAAATCTGGAATGGTTTTAAAATATTTTTGCTAGTCATGGGATATTTATAAAGTTAAATTGGAAGCTAAGGCAAAATTAGCCAGGGAAGTTTTCAAAAGAGATACAGGTATTCTTATCAATCTAATAGGTCATTAAATTTTAAGATGGTAAGGCAAATTATCAGTAATAGTTCTACATTTAATATAGATGACGTAAGTTTCATTTGCAGTGTATGCTAAGCCACAACTACATTTTATAAGCTATAGACATATGTTTCATGTAATTAATCCTCATGTAAAATCATTGTGAACAATGAATATTTATTTCCATTTCATGGGATTTAAAGCTTGATTACAAAGTTATTTACGTCTTTGTATTGTTGGTTAGAACTTGATGTATTTTGATAGTAAGTTTTTACATAATACTAATATAAAATTAAGAGTTTACCAAATTGTTTAAGATTGTATCTGACTCAAATTAGGGAAGACAAGATTGTACTATATTTTATTTTACTATTTTTCTGAGTGAATAAGCAATTCTGCTCATATTAAAAAGACAAAAATTTAGATAAATTTAATGGAAAAAATAAAACTATTCATGAACAACCAATGTTACCATACCTACATATATACATGTTTGTATATAATTTCCAAATATTTAACTATTTCCATAGGAGAAACATGATTTTAAAGTGTATTTATATACTCTGTTCTAGCTAGTGCATAATGTAATTGGAACTAAGCTGTGAAATACCATCAGGGAAAGTGAAAAGTGCTGCAAGTAAAAAGGGTCATGGGAAGAGATGGGGGTGGGAGTAGAGCAAAAGAGAGCCTTGGTAATATTGTTGTACCTTGAGCTGCATAACATATAAGATACATTTTTCAGATAATAGGACACTTGCTGATTATTTCAATGTTTAATTATATTGAGTCAGTGCTTGTTGTACATGCAAAATTGTTGTTCATGCAAAATTTTATAATTTTTCTGATTCTCCTTGACATGAACATGGCTTTATCCTCTCTCTTTTTTAACTTAACAGAAATTCTGCTATCACCCATCAACAAAGATGCAGAAACCTTAAATGTGATGTTGGAATTCATTCCTAATTTGCCACAGGAGCTGAAGGCAACACTGTTTGAGAGGCAGCTATCATTGAGGGAGCTGCAACCATCCCCACGGGAGAAAGAAATACCTAACACAGTAGCTAAATTATGTTGCAAAGTAGGTTGTACTAAAAAAGCACTTTTTATAATATGTGCGGCATAATACTACTTGTTTGTCATCAAATCTTCATATTTATCCTCAATGGCACATTTCCTGATGTCCACTTCTATTAGAATTTGAGAAATCTTTACTGTTAACATTTTTCAATTGGTCTGTAAGAAACTGGTCTTCCCACTGTCACCTGTGTCAATAATTGATCATTTTTTCTGCTAAAAAGGTCTTTTTTTGTCTTTTTTACTAATATAATGATATAAATTGTGTTTTAACTTATTAACTTTGAAATTTTTAAAGGATTTATCACTATTCAGAAAATATAATGACTCACTTTATACACTGCCTAACAACAGGTACATACAAAAGGGGTAAAAATTTTATGTTGACAAGGTCACTTTCGAGAATATGAACATAAAACCAGAAAACCTGTGATTTTCTTTATGAGTTAAAGTGTGCTTTTTGCCTCATTGAAGCGTGCTTTGCGAACAATCTGAGTAGACACTAAATCAATTTTATTTTGACATTTGTGCCAAATAAATTTAATTATTTTTCAATCTAGGGTTCTTTCATGCCTCTAAGAGATATGTGACATAAATGAGTAGTCATATAGAAAAAAGGATAAATAACTCAGTGTTTTCTCTCAGAAAGGAACTTGGCTGATAAAGGAACAGGTTCATATTTGCAGTTTTAGAATTTCCAAGGCATTTGTGTAAGGAAGAGAAACTTACATCATTCTGTTTACATCATTTCTTATTATATCTACTCTTCTTCTTCCCAAATGAAATTCTCTCTTTTCTGTGTTGAAACTGTAAAATCTCTTCATCAATCAAAGAATTAATTATCATGGCTATAATGCAAAACTCTTTACTGTTGACTTCTAAATCTGGACCTCTAGGACTGATATCTCAGCATACCTCCAGCCCCATATTTCCATTGCTTTATAAGCAATTCCTCTTGAAGGTCTCAGTCATCTCAAATTCATCATGTCTAAAACTTTAGCTTGGGATCAAATTCCCCTTACAATTTCCCTTAATGTCATAGGCATTTTCATCCTCTACAACTGAAAACCCTCATCCTTAAAGATTTTTCTTTCCCCTCCCCCTCCAGCTTACATGCAGTCACCAAATCCTATAAGGCTTCGTTTAAAAATCACTTATATCTGTTTCTGTTTATTCCTATCCCTTCCATTCTACTCTTGGCTCTTATCTCTTATATATCTAATGATATGGAATTCTAGCTGATTTTACCTCTTTCAATCCTTCTCCCTTCCTCTTATGTATACCTTAGAGGTAAGGTATTTACCTTAAGCTTCAAATGCATTTTGTGCCATACCTTATCCATAAACTGTTTTATAATCCCTAGTTCCTGTGGGATAAGATAAGTAGGACATAATACAAATGCCTTAGTCTGAATTTTAAAGTTCTCTTTATTCTCTGCACATACGTCATCTTCTACTAATGTCTAATACAACTGTTAGCTGTTAATCTCTAACACATCATAGCCCTAGAATGTCTTGCTCACTTGCCTCTATGCCGTTGTTCATGCCATGTCTTATTCCTGAAATGTCAGCCCTGCTTCTCTATTACCTACTTGTCCATCATGTTAAGACCTATCTCTAGATGAAACCTTCTAACACCACTGCAATCCGAACCAATTTCACCTTTCCCTAAATTATTTTATTTAAATTCCCCACAATTCATTCAACATTTAACCAGTAATGGGTTTATTCAATTATGTTTTCAACATAATTAGTAAGAGAAGAATAAATAATTAGAATAATTTTCAACACAGAATAAAAAAGCTGAAACTTCTCGGATTTAGGGATATTTCACTTTTTTTGTTTAGATCTCCTAAACCTCAAAGAATTAATGGAAAAATGCAGTATTTTTGGACAAATTCAATTTTTTTTTTTAAGAATTGAATTAATGGAAAAATCTCTCCCTTTAGGAGGGGGCTAGAAATTAAAAGACGAAAGAGCTTTTTTTTTTTTTTTTTTTTGCATGGGCAGGCACCAGGAATCAAACCTGGGTCTCCGGCATGGCAGGCGAAGAACTCTGCCAGCTGAGCCATCGTGGCCCACCCGAAAGAGATTTTAAATGTACTTTCTCAAACTCTTGCCAAATTAAGTTATTTAAATGATATATAAAAGAAAACAATATTTATTTCAAAGCACATACTACCTATTATTTCTCACATTCTAAAAAATAAAGATGGCAATAACAGCTAAAACTTATTGGGCATTTCTTATGTATCAGGCACTGGGCTTTTCATGTATTATCTTATTTAATACATATCAGGCACTGGGCTTTTCATGTATTATCTTATTTAATACATGTAGCAGCTTTATTAAAAAGTGCTATTATTATCTACCTTTAACTTATGACACATTATACATTCATGACACAAATCAGTAAACTGGAGTATATGATTTCTACAAGTTTACATAGCTATTTAGCCTTACAGCTGGGATCAGCTTCTAAGTTCCTTTACTACAAGTGGTATAAATTTTGAAATCCATTCTGAGGCTACCACCTTAGTTTTTTTTTTCTGTGCTTATTTTTTCTATAGTCCAGATTATTGCTTCCTCTACTTTAGGGCTTTGGCCTCAAAAGATCTGTTTTAACATTATGATGTCATGTACCATCATCATCAAACTAGATTCTTTGTTTTGCAATCTTTTACTATGATCATATAAACAGATTAAGGATTTGGGTTCTAGTGACAGACTGCCCTTTTCTAATCAGGTTTCTGCCTGATTAGCTCTGTCATCTTGGGCAAGTTTTTAATTTCACTAAATCTGAGGTCCCTTATCTATAGAATGGGGATAATTTTCAGATGATTGCTATAGGGATT
This sequence comes from Tamandua tetradactyla, assembly GCF_023851605.1. Taxonomy (NCBI): domain Eukaryota; kingdom Metazoa; phylum Chordata; class Mammalia; order Pilosa; family Myrmecophagidae; genus Tamandua; species Tamandua tetradactyla. Next base: position 92,792,559 of record NC_135328.1, read on the forward strand.
AAATGGGATAAAACATATACAAGCACTAAGAACAATCCCTGATACAATAATCACCAAACAGATAAGTTATTATCATTATTTCAAAGTATATTTTAAAAATATCTACTCTGTTGACAAGAACCAAATATAAAGGGCTAACAAGACCAACATTACAGTGGGGTAGACAGACCATAAAGAGTAGTGAAACAAAAAGTTAAAAAAAAGAAGGTATTATTTGTATTATAATCAAGTAGCTATAACTAATTTTTGTATCCTTAATTAATATTGCTAAACTAAAATTTTAAAGGAGTAAACCATGGGGATCCTAATAGCCATATCAAGAAATCGAGAGGAAATGCTAAAATAACTTGAGAAAAGAATATTCTAGTATAATTCATAACGATCCCACAGATCCTATTTTGCATGACTGAAATTAATATTTATAAATACTCAAAGTTTCTTGCACAGCTCCCATTTTATGAGAATGTTTTGGCATATGGTAACTAAGACAGGATACTAATAAGTTAGGAATTCATTCAGTAAAAATAATTGATTCATTCAAAATAGTCATTTCAATAATAATGTATTCAATGCAGTAAGTTCATTTATTCTAGTTAATACTAAGAATAAGTAGGATTAGTAGTTAATAATGTGTTCATTCATTCAATAAACATTTATTATGGGTCAATTTAGGAGGTACTGTCCTAGATATTAGATAACAATATGAATCAAAAGTGTTTCCACTTTTTAATGAGCTTAGGACTAAGTAGAGAAGAGATAATGACATGATTTAAAATAAAATACACCATACTACAACAAGGTACTATAAGACAGAAGTGTGAATTAGGGTATAAAGGAAAGATAGTCAAGTCTCAAGGAGTTTATCTATTTATTCATACATTCACTAAATATAATGATTGTTGACATCATTAACATCATTTACTATTACTAATTATAACTAACATTAAATTATTGAGAACCTACTATGTGCAGACATATTCAAAGCAAAAGGATAACACAATAAACAAAAAAGACAAAAATCCCTGGCTACATGAAGCTTATTTTCTGGTAGGGGGAGACAGACCTTAAACATACAGAGAAATAAGATATATAGTATGCTAATACAAGGAGGGTGAGAGTATGGAGAATACAAAGAGAATGGGAGTCTAAATCAAATTTGCTGAGTTCTGACATACTGCTTGAGAGGTTTTTTAATTTTCCCTTTAAAGTATGATGAGCTTTTCCTTCCTCACAAGGTTTTCCTGATAAGAGTGTTAATAGAACTGATGGACCACTACAGTTCGGACATTAGTTGTTTTTCAAGAAAGTCGATGAAATTGTACTAACCCACAATATATCAACCTCAAAAAAAATCTGATTGCCAGTAATTTAACAGCACTCATGGATGTCACTGGGAAGCTGGGCAAAGTTGGGAGAATGAAAAAGGGAAAAAGACATAGAGTAAGAGAGGAGAGGGAGAAAAATAATGTAAAAGGAAGTGGTGAGTGTATTGCTGACAAGGTAGCATCACTCTGCGGCTTTGGCATCCTAAAATTCGTTTATCCTTAGACAGCCCCTGCCTGCCCCCTGGTGGCTAGTAATAGATTTTTCCGAGCCAACACACTTTACAATAAAACAAAATTTAATTTAAAATGACAAAGCAAAAAAAAAAAAAAAAAAAATTGACAGTGAGGGTGGGCCATGGTGTCTCAGTGGCAGAGTTCTTGCCTGCCATGCGGGAGACTCAGGTTCGATTCCCAGTACCTGCCAATAGGAAAAAAAGACAAAGTGATCTATACAAGTGTGCTGTACTCCCCTAACCTCTCCCTCCAAACCTAGCAAAATTATCCCATCTAAAAGTGGACTTCATGCTGCTATTCTTTTCCTTTTTTAAACATTTTTATTGATAAAACTTAACATACAAACAATCCATACATGGTTTAAAATCAATGGCTCACAATAGCATCACATAGTTGTGTATTCATCACCATGATCATTTTTTAGAACACTTGCATCACTCCAGAAAAAGAAATAAAAAGAAGAAAGAACTCATAATATGAAATCCCTTACCCCTCCCTGTCACTGACCACAAGTATTTTCATCTACTCAATTTATTTTAACCTTTGTCCCTCCTATTATTTGTTTATTTTTAATCCATATTTCTTACTCATCTGTCCATACCCTGGATAAAAGGAACATCAGACACAAGGTTTTCACAATCACACAGTCACATTGTAAAAGATATATCGTTACACAATTATCTTCAAGAATCAAGGCTATTGAAACACAGCTCAACAGTTTCAGGTACTTCCCTCCAGCCACTCCAACACACACACCATTGTTATTAAAAAGGGATAGCTATACAATGCATAAGACTAACCTCCAGGATAACCTCTCAACTCTGAAATCTCTCAACCATTGAAACTTTATTTTGTCTCATTTCTTTTTCCCCCCTTTTAGTCAAGAATGCTTTCTCAATCCCATGTTGCTGGGTCCCAGATCATCCCCAGGAGTCTGATCCCACGTTGCCAGGGAAATTTACACCCCTGGGAGTCATGCCCCACATAGTGGGGAGAGCAGTGAGTTCACCTGTTAAGTTGGCTTAGAGAGAGAGGACATCTCTAAGCAACAAAAGAGGTTTTCTGGAGGTGAGACAAGCCTAATTTTAAGTGGACTTAGCCTATTCTTTGCAAGAATGTTTCATAGGGGTGACTCTCAAGATCAAGGGCTCGGCCTATTGATTTGGTTGTCTACACTGCTCATGAGAATATCAGCAATTCTCCAAATGGGGAAGGTGAATATTTCCTCCTTTCTCCCCAGTGCCCCAAGGGGACCTTGCAATTACTTCTTTATTCACTGCACAAATTACTCTGGGATCTCTCAGGGGGCATCACACTAACCTGGACAAACCAACAGTCTCACCTGCTATTCAAGATTCCATGTACTTATCGTGTTGAACTAAACTGACTATACAAGTTAAATTAGGAAACGTACTACCCAAAATACAAATTTTGCACCAAACAAACATCACTCCCTTTGGTCTCCCACAGAAGTTAAAGTTTTAAAATATGGACCATATCATCCTTTAACCTGTATTCTGATTTACCTTAGTCATACATGCTGCTGTTCTTTTTTAAATTTTTCTAGCTGCTATTCTTAGAAAACAAATCCTTTAGGGGGTCCCTGGCAAACTAGTCATAATTCGGCAATAGGCAATGCTCTGTATTCTATAACTCCAGGAACCAGAATTTCGTCCCAAGAGCTTTAGGACAGCATACCTTCCTCTTCGTTCTGGGGACTGAGGCTAGATTCCTACCTGCAGATCTGGCAGGAATTTTTAAAAGAAACTTTGGATCTGACTTTGAAATGCACGTACGCATACTCTATCTAGCACGTAGCTACCCCAACGTTGATTCTATATATTGTTGTAAACTACTTGACAGGCGCCAGGGACACAGGGGAAGCAAGAACAGACACAGGCCCTGCCTTCACGAATCTTGGCGGTTTGGGGGAAGATGCAATACACAGCACAGAAATAAATGTAAACTGACCTACCGTCATAAATATCATGAAAGAGGTTGAGAGGAAGCTTCTCAGAAAGCGAAGCCTCGTTAACCACCAGGCAAAAAGGGTGGGAAATGCATGCCACCTAGTGGGGGCACTATTTTTTCATAGCTACATTAACAATTAGAACAGGTCACACGTTTCATTTTATGTGTCTCCCTACTCGTGGAAGGCAAGAAAAGTTAGTCACACTTGTAGGGGACACTTGTAGCTGCCATCTGAAAAACCAGAGTCCACTACTCTCAATCGTCTGAGACTCAACCAAGTCAACCGCCCAGCCCCGCCGTCGTGGCCGGCGCTGTTCTCGCGATACCCGCACGCGTTCAGAAGTCGGCGGGGAGCGGGCGCACGTGGCTCTGTCCTGCGCAGACGCAAGACGGCGCGGGGTGAACGTTAGTGGGTGCCGCGGCCTTCGCCCGAGGCCTAGCGATGCCACGGTTACTCTGCGTTTGTCTTCTGTGGCTCCTGCTTGGATTATCTCTTGAACAGGGCGACGTCAGAAAGTCTAAGAAGCTATGTGGAAGGCACCTGCTGAAAGAAATAGTAAAACTCTGTGGCCATGATGACTGGAGCCGGTTCGGGGAAGAACCCAGTTTCACACAGCTGAGTTCCCAGCCTACAGAGAAGGTTGAAACTTTGCTCCCGGACGAATTTGAAAACTCTCCAATTCCTTCTTCGGTCGAGGGGACAGGCTCAAACCTAGGTAAACTCTAACCAAAGGAATGTTTGTCTATGTACGTTTCTTATTCTTGAATTTGCTCTTCCAGCTTTGTGCCTACTACACAGGTTAAGAACAACAACAGACAAGCCATTGTATTGCCCAGAGATTCCTTCTCTAGTTTCCCCTTATGGAGTGCCCTTGTTAACTGGCATTTTTCTTTTTTTTTTTTTGTCCTTCAAAACTCAGCTTTCATTCTATTTTCTCTCTGAAGCATCATTTACTCTTTCAGAGCTAATCACTCCTTCCTTTCTTTCACAGTACCTAACCTATAGGGACTGGCCTCAGGACCCCCTATGTAATTTGCCATGCCCAATGCAAATAAAAAATGCAAAGGCCTGTTCAGAAAAGCGTGAAAGAGCTAAAATACAAAGCTTTTTCCTTTCTTGTACGTATTGTGTAGGACCAGTAGGTCCGTTCTCCCATTAGAGTTCACGTAAAAAGTTGACCGAATTACACTGCACTTACAAGTTCAAAATTAAAATCATTGTGGATTTCAAGACAGCGACAACAGAGCATTAACCAAGTATAGGGTCATTCTAAGCCCCGAGACTTTGCGGCTGCGCTAGGACTCACTCCCTTAAAGTCAGCCCCACATGTACCGTAGTATAGAGATTGTCTCATGCTTGCTTTTATCCAAAATGCCTAGCACATACTAGGTGCTTAATATATATTGAATTTATACTTAAAGCTTTTAAGCTGACTTGTTTCAGATCCGTCAGTGGCTTCCAACTGAGTTTTTAAGTTTTGAGACTAACACATTTTAGTCCCAATATGTTTTGCCATTTTAGAGGAAAATATATTTCCTCTAAATATATTTATATATTTATATATTCTCTCTCTCTATATATAAATATATATAGAGAGAATATACACTGGTATCCTAGTGTCATTGAGGTAACTGCCTTTCAAAGTAATTCAATTGATTTGATTTGGATAAATCTTTTAAAAGTCAGGATTCCTGAAATTAAGGAAAGGAATGGACTGCTATGGCCCAGAGAAGCCCTACTGTAGGTGACTGCAGCAAACTAAAGTAGTGCCTGGTACATTGTAGGCACACATTAACTCTTTTTATAATAAATGAATGCAATATGCAAAGTTATTGTAGCTAAAGGAATGAAAAATTTTAAAGTCAGAAACAAAAGAAGCCATCAGACTGAATTCTGATTATGGTCTGCCATCAAACATACCCATGTATAAACTCATTTTGTCCTCTTACAATTGAAAAATCATCTCTTTTCCAGTTTTTCCACTTGTACTTTAGTTCAGTGCTTCTCAAACTTTAATATGCATGTGAACCACCTGGGGAATCCTGTTAATTTAAAAATTCAGTAGAAATGGGATGGGGCCTGCGATTTTGCATTTTTTCCTTTTAATTTTACTGTGGATATATATATATATATATATATATCATAGAATTTTCCCTTTTACCCTCCTTTTTTTTTTTTTGGTGTACACTTAGAGTGACATTAACTACATTTGCAGTGTTTGCAACCACTGCCACCATATGTTTACCAAAATTTTGTTTTCCTGAGCAGAAACTATGTATCCATTAAGCAATAATTCCAAGACATCTCTCCCTCTGCCCCTAGCAGCCTCTAAACTACTTTCCATCTCTATGAATTTGCTTCTTCTAGATATTTCATATGAATGGGATCACACGATATTTGTCCTTTTATGTCTGGCTTATTTCATTTAGCATAATGTTTTCAAGTTTTATGCATCTTGTAGCAAGTACCAGAACTTCATTCCTTTTTAGGACTGAATATGTCCTAAAAAGGACATATTCCTTGTATGTATAACCACATTTTGTCTGTTCATCTGTTGATGACACTTGGGTTGTTTCCACCTTTTGCCTGTTATGAATAGTGCTGCCATGCACATGGGCATAAAAGTATCTGAGTCCCTGTTTTAACTTCTTTGGGGTACATCACTAGAAGTGGAATTGCTGGGTCATATGGCAATTCTATGTTTAACTTTTTGAGGAGCCACCAAACAGTTTTCCACAGTGGCCACACCATTTTACAGTTAGACCAGCAAAGCACCAGGGCTCCAATTTCTCTGCATCCTCACCAACTCTTGTTATTCTTGTTGCTTTTTTTTTTTTTTTTAAATAATAGCCATCATGGTGTAAAGTGGTATCTCATTATAGATTTGATTTGCATTTCCCTAATGACTAATGATATTGAGCATCTTTTCATGTGCTTGTTGGCCATTTTGTATGTCCTTTTTTTTTGGAAAAATGTCTATTCAAATCCTTTGCCCATTTTTAAATCAGGCTATTTGTCTTTTAATTGTTAAGCTGTAGGATTTACTTACATATTCTGAATATTAAACTCCTGTCAGATGTATGATTTGTAACTCTTTTCTCCCATTTTATAGGTTGTCTTTTCACTTTCATGATAATGCTTTTGATGCCAAAAATTTTAAAATTCTGATGAAGTCCAATTTATCTTTTTCTTTCTTTTGTTGTTTGTGCCCTTGGTGTCATATCTAGAAATTCATAGCCGAATTCAAGGTCATGAAAAATCCCCTATGTTTTCTGATTTTGGTTCTTATATGTAGTTTTATTAATCTTTTCAGAGAACTACCGTTTGAGTTACGTTTGTATATGATGTGAGATAGAGGTCTAACTTTGTTTTTTGTATGTAGATATCCCATTTTTTCAACTGTTTGTTGATTAGAATATTCTTTCCCCATTGAGTAGACTTGGCACACTTGTCAAAAATCAATTTGCAGTAGATGTCTTGGTTTATTTTGTAAATTCTCAAATCTGTTCCATTGACTACTGTACCCTTATAGTAAGTTTTGAAACCAGAAGCCTGAATTCTTCAATTTTGTTCTTTTTCAAAATTATTTTGGATATTCAGAGCCCCTTGCAGTTCTGTATGAATTATAGGATTGGCATTTACATTTCTATAACAAAGGCTGCTGGAATTTTGATCAGGATTGCATTAAATCTGTAGATCGCTTTGGGTAGTGTTGATACCTTAATGTATTACGTCTTTCAGTCCATGAAGATGAGATGGCTTTCCATTTATGCAGGTATTCTTTAAAATATTTCAGTGTTTTATGGTTTTTTCAACTCTTCTGTTACATTAATTTCTCGATATTTTATTTTTTTAGTTTATATTGTAGGTGGAATTTTTTTCTTAATTTCCCTTTCAGATTGTGCATAGCTGCTATATAGCAACACACTTGATTCTTATGTGTTGATCTCATACTCCACAATTGAGTGGAATATTAGTTTTCCTGCAGAGTCTTTGGGATTTTCTATATAAGGGATCATGTCCTCTGTGAATAGAGAGTTTTATTTCTTCCTTTCCAATTTGGATGCCTTTTATTTATTTTTCTTGCCTGAGTGTCGGCAAGAAAAATAAATATTTTGACTACAATATTTAATACAGTGTTAAATTGCAGTGGTAAACAAGGCAGCTTTGTTATATTCCTAATGTTAAGGGGAGAGCTTTCATTCTTTCACCATTGAGTATGATGTTAGCTGTAGGTTTTTAATAAATGCCCTTTATGTTGAGGAAGTTCTCGTCTATCTCAAGTTCTCTGAGTATTTTTTTTAATCATAAAAGGATGTTGGATTTTGTCAATTAACTTTGCTACGTTAATTGAGATGATCTATTTTTTTTCTTTGTATTGATGTATTACCTTGATTGGTTTCATTATGTTGAACTACCTTTGCATTCCTGGGATAAATCCTATTTGGGAATAGTGTATAAGCCTTTTAATGTGCTGTTGGATTTGGTTTGTAGTATTTTATTGAGGATTTTTGCATCTGTGTTTATAAGGGATATTGGTTTGTAGTTTTCATGTGATATCTTTATATGGCTTTGTTATCAAGATAATACTGGCCTCATAGAATAAGTTAGGTGTGCTACCTTCCCTTCTGTTTTTTGAAAGTGTTTGAGAAGAGTTGGTGTTGATACTTTAAATGTTTGGTAGAATTCACCAGTGAAGCCATCCAGTCCTGGAACCTTCTTTGTTGAAAGGTTCTTTATTAGTAATTCAGTCTCTGCTTGTTAAAGGTATTGTGATTTTCTTTTTCTTTGTGACTCAATTTAGGTAATTTGTATGTTCCTCAGAATTTACCTGTTTCATCTAGGATGTCTAATTTTGTTGGCATATAGTTGTTCATAGTATTCTTATAACCCATTTATTTCTATAAAGTCAGTAGTAATGTCCTTACTTGTATTTCTGATTTTAGTTATTTGTATGTTTTCTCTTTTTTTGTCTTTGTCAGTCCAGCTAAAGGTTTTCAGTTTTATTAATCTTTTCAAAGAACTACTGTTTGGGTTCACTGATGTTCTCTATTATTTTCCTATTCTCCTTTTCATTGACCTATGCTTGAATATTTATTATGTACTTCCTTGTACTAGCTTTTGGTCTAGTTTGCTCTTCTTTTTTTAGTTCCTCAAAGTGTGAAGTTGGGTTATGGACTTGCAATCTTTTTTAATGTAGGTGCTTGCAGCTTTAAGTGCCCCTCTGAACAGTGCCTTTGCTGCATCCCATACATTTTGGTACATTATGTTTTGTTTCCCGTTCATATCTAAATATTTTTAAATTTTCCTTGTGATTTCTACTCTGACCCATTGGTTAAGATTTCATTGTTTAATTTTCACGTATTGTGAGTTTCCCTGTTTGCCTTCTATTTATTAATTTCTAATTTCATTCCATTCTGGTTGGAATAGGTACCTTATATGATTTCATTCTTTTTAATTTATTGAGACTCTTTGTTGACTTAACATATGTTCTATCCTTGAGAATGATCCATGTCCACTTCAGAAGAATATATGTTCTGCTGTTGTTGGGTGGAATGTCCTGTATGCCTGTTAAAGTCTACTTGGTTTATAGTGTTGTTCAGTTGTATGTTACCTTATTGATTTTCTGACCAAATATTCTATCCATTACTGAAAGTGGTGTATTGAAGTCCCGAATGCTTATTGTGAACTGCCTATTTCTTCCTCCAGTTCTTTATGTTTGTTATATATATTTTGGGGCTCCATGTTAAGTGCATTTGTGTTTATAATTGTTATTTTTCTAATTGAATTTACTCTTTTATAAGTATATATACCTTTCTTTGTCTCTTGTATCATCTTTTACTAAATCTCTTTTTTTTTCCTGATATTAGAATAGTCGTTCTCTTTTGGTTACTATTTCATGGAATTTTTTTTTCTTCCTTTCACTTTCAAGTTACTTTTGTATTTGGAGATAACGTAAGTCTCTTATAGACAGCATGTAGTTGGATCATGCTGTTTTATCCATTCTGCCTTTTGATTGGAGAGCTTAATCCACTTGCATTTAAAATAATTACTGATATGGCAGGATTTCTGCCATTTTTCTGTTTGTTTGTAAAATATTTCTTAAACTTTTTTATCTTCACTTCCTATATTACTATCTTCTTTTGTGTTTCATTGATATTTCATAGTGAGCTATTTTGAATCCTTTCTCATTTCCTTTTGCATATATATTTTAGTTATTTTCTTTGTGGTTCTTGGGGATTACATTTAATATCCTAAATTTATAGTGGTCTAGTTTGAATTAATACCAGTTTAACTGCAATAGCATAAAACACTGTTCTTCCTATACCACTCTGCCCTCCTCTATATTGTTTTTGTCACAAATTGCATCCCTATGCATTGTATGCCTAATAAAATGAATAATTGTTAATGAATTTGCATCTTAGATCATGAAAGAAATAAAAAGTGGAGTTTTAAGTGAAAAAATACAGTAATATTGGCTTTAATTTTTTGTAATTATCTCTGGTAGTTATTGTTACCAGATTATTTTCTCATATGACTTTGAATTACTATCTAGTATTCATTCATTTCAACCTGAGAAACTCCCTTTAGTATTTTTTTGTAGGTCCAATAGTGGTGAATTCCCTCAGTTTTTGTTTATCCTGGAATGTTAACCTGCCCCTCATTATTCAGGGCCAGTTTTTATAGGATATGGAGTTAATGGTTGACATTTCCTTTTCTTTCAGCACTTTAAATATGTCATATATTGTCTTCTGATCTCAGTGGTTTCTGATAAGAAATTGGCTATTAATATTATTGAGGATTCTTTATATGTGACAAGTAGCTTGTCTTTTCTTATTTTCAAAGTTCTCTCTTTGTCTTTTGAAAAGTGGGATTATAGTGTTCTTTGGTTAGGATTTATCTCGTTTGGAGTTCTTCAAGCTTGTTGGATGTGTATATTTATGTCTTTTATCACATTTGGGAAGTTTTCAGCAATTATTTCTTCAAATATTCTTTCTGCCTCTTCTCTGTCTTTGCCTTCTGGGATTCCTGTAATGTGTATGTTGGTCTGCTAGATGTTGTCCTAGCTTCTTGATTTTTTGTTCTGTCTGCTGAAAATCTGCTATCAACCCCTCTATTGAATTTTTCATTTCAGCTATTGTACTTTTCAGCTCCAGCATTTCTGTTTGGTTCCTTTTTATTTCTGTTTCTTTATTAATATTCTTATTTTGTTCATAAATTGTTTTCCTGATTTCCTTTAGTCTTTTGTTCATATTTTCCTTTGTCTCTTTGAGCATATTTAAGACAGTTTTTAAAAAGTCTTTGACTCATAATTCCAGTGCCTGGGTTTCCTCATGTATCATTTTTGTTGCTTTATTTTGTTTCTTTGAATGGGCTATGCTTTTCTGTTTCTTTGTAAGCCTTGTGATTTTTTTGTTGAAATCTGAGCATTTGTATATTATAATGTTATAACTATGAAAATAATATTCTCTCCTTCTGTTTTTTTTTAAATGCTGTGTGGTGGGGTCACATTTCATTATTTTTCTATGTGAGTATCCCATTATTGCAGCACCATTTTTTAAAGTTTTTTGTTTGTTTGCTTTTGTTTGGTTTGTGTGTGTGTTTGTTTTGGGGGAAGTACATGGACTGGGAATCAAACCTGGATCTCCTGCATGGCAGGCAAGAATTCTACCACTGAACTACCCTTATACCACCCACCTTCTGTTTTGATAGAAACAGTTTGCTTATTTTCTTTGATTCTTGAAGGCTGGAGTGTAGTTAGTGATCTTTCCAAACATTTTTGCAAAGGTTGTATTCTTGATCAACTGTGGTAACTGAAGTCTCTCTCCCTTTAACTTATATTTAGTTAATGTTTTGACAGAGATTTCCTTGAAAGCCAGAATACAGGAAAACAAAAACCAGCTAAACAAACCAACCAATCTTGGCAGGTAAGCTCTTTTCTGGGACTTGCCTTCAACACTTGGCTAGACTTGCTCTGAGCTTAGAGGTCAGCCCAAGGTGAGATTAGGGTCTTCTCTAGTCTTTTCTGAGGCTGCGTCATTCCCTAGGCTTTATAACATGGATTTCTAAATACCCCTATATAAATTTTGCTTCTGAATGACTTGATTTTTCCAAGGAGACTCTCCCCATCTTTTCTTACTGGGCCCTAGATTCTTTTATTTTTTTTAATTTATTTTTTGTTATCAAACCAAGACAACATATAACATGAACATTCTTTTTTTTTTTTAACATATATTCATTATCATTATCATTTCTTAGAACATTTGCATCAATTCAGAAAAAGAAATAAAAAGACAACAGAAAAAAATTCATACATACCATACCCCTTACCCCTCCCTTTCATTGATCACCAGCATTTCAGTCTGCTAAGTTTATTTTAACATTTGTTCCCCCTACTATTTATTTTTGTTCTGTGTGTTTTACTCATCTGTTGATAAGGTAGATGAAAGGAGCATTAGACACAAGATTTTCACAATCACACAGTCACATTGTGAACGCTATATCATTATACAATCATTTTCAAGAAACATGGCTACTGGAACACAGCTCTACATTTTAAAGCAGTTCCCTCCAGCCTCTCTGTTACACCTTAACTGAAAAGGTGGTGTCTGTTTCATACATAAGAATAACCTCCAGGATAACCTCTCGATTCTGTTTGGAATCTCTCAGCCATTAAGACTTTATTTTGTCTCATTTCTCTCTTACCCCTTTCAGTTGAGAAGGTTTTCTCAATCCGTTGATGCTGACTCCCAGCTCATTCTAGGATTTCTGTCCCATGTTGCCAGGAAGGTCCACATCCCTGGGAGTCATGTCCCAAGTAGAGAGGGGGAGGGCAGTGAGTTTGCTCATCGTGTTGGCTGAGAGAGAGATGGGCACTAGATTCTTAATTGTATATCTCAGCTGAAATCTTCCCACTCTGGGAAGCTGCAGTGTTTTCAAGCAATGCCTCCCTTATCTCTGCCCTGAATGATTTCCAAGATAGGCAAAACAGAGATAGGTGCCTTGGGTCATTCCTTCAGGTTAGAACATGCATACACACCAGTTTGCACATAAGTGTGTTCTGGTCCCTCTGGAACCAGGAATCAGGGTCCCCACAGGGAAGGTGGGCTTCTAATGTGCTACTGGGCTGGGGAGGGGGTGGCCTAAGGACTAACAGAAGTGCCACAGAGCTTTCCTACTGTTTTAAAGTTGCCTTTTTCTTGATTCAGCATTCTCTTGGTTGCTGTAAACTTTTTATCTACTTATATAAATAATTTTTTATTATATAAAAATATGTGATAAATATTTTTTATTAATTAAAAAAATTAACAAACAAAAACATTAACATATGATCATTCTGTTGTACATATATAAACAGTAACTCACAATATCATCACATAATTGCGTATTCATCATTTCTTAGAACATTTGCATCAATTCAGAAAAAGAAATAAAAAGACAACAGAAAAAGCAATAAAACGAAAAAAGAAAAAAAAAGATTACACATACTATACCCTTTACCCCTCGCTTTCATTTACCACCAGCATTTCAAACTAAATTTATTTTAACATTTTTCCCCCTATTATTTATTTTTATTCCATATGTTCTACTTGTCTGTTGACAAGGTAGATAAAAGGAGCATTAGACACAAGGTTTTCACAGTCACACAGTCACATTGTGAAAGCTATATCATTATTCAGTCATTATCAAGAAACATGGCTACTGGAACACAGCTCTATCATTATTCAGTCATTATCAAGAAACATGGCTACTGGAACACAGCTCTACATTTTCAAGCAGTTCCCTCCAGCCTCTCCATTACATCCTGAATAACAAGGTGATATCTACTTAATGCTTAAGAATAACCTCCAGGATATCTACTTAATGCATAAGAATAACCTCCAGGATAACCTCGCGACTCTGTTTGGAATCTCTCGGCCATTGACACTTAATCTCATTTCACTCTTCCCCCTTTTGGTCGAGAAGATTTTCTCAATCCCTTGATGTTGAGTCTCAGCTCATTCTAGGATTTCTGTCCCATGTTGCCAGGAAGGTCCACACCCCTGGGAGTCATGTCCCACGTAGACAGGGGGAGGGGAGTGAGATTGCTTGCTGTGTTGGCTGGAGAGAGAGGCCACATCTGAGCAATGAAAGAGGCTCTGTTGGGGGTGCTCTTAGGCCTAAATTTTAAGCTGTCTGAACCTATCCTTTGAGGGTTAAGTTTCATATGAACAAACCCCAAGACTGGGAGCTCAGCCTATAGCTTTGGTTGTCCACACTGCTTGTGAGAATATCAAGAATTCAACTTGGGGAAGTTGAATTTCCCCCTATTCTCACCATTCCCCGAAGGGGACTTTGCAAATACTTTTCCACTCACTGATCGAATCACTCTGGGATTCATGGAGGCATCACTCTGGACAAACCAACAAAATCTCATGTCATACCCAATTCTAAGTACTTATGGTGTTCAATCAAGCTATTACATAAGTTATATTAGGAAATGCACTAGTCAAAATCTACATTTTTCACCAAATAAACATTTTTTACTTTAGTCTCACACATAAGGTGAAATTTTAAAATATTAATTACCATCTATTTTTAGCACCCTGCAGTAATGACATTCTTTTGTTCTTCCTCATGCAAAAACATTTATAAATTTGTACATTTAGTCACTATCATTATGCACTCTAGGCATTCCTAGATTACACCATCTCAATCTTTATCATCTATCTTCCTTTGTGATTTCATTTATGCCCCCAGCCCTCTTCCCTCTATCATTCTCACATGCAGCTTCATTCAGTGTTTTAACATAGTTGTATTACAGTTAGGTGGGATTGTGCTGTCCATTTCTGAGTTTTTATATTCAGTCCTGTTGTACAATCTGTATCCCTTTAGCTCCAATTACCCAATATCTTACCCTATTTCTATCTCCTGATGGTCTCTGTTACCAACAAAATATTCCAAGTTTATTCACTAATGTTAGTTCATATGAGTGAGACCATACAGTATTTGTCCTTTTGTTTTTGGCTAATCTCACTCAGCATAATGTCCTCAAGGTCCATCCATATTGTTACATACTTAATAACTTTATTCTGTCTTACAGCTGCATAATAGTCCTTCGTATGTATATGCCACAGTTTGTTTAGCCACCCGTATGTTGACGGACATTTTGGTTGTTTCCACCTCTTGGTAATTGTAAATAATGCTGCTATAAACATTGGTGTGCAAATATCTGTTTGTGTCCTTGCCCTCATGTCCTTTGAGTAGAGACAGCACATAGATAGGTCCTGTTTTTGAATCCATTCTGCCAGTCTATGTCTTTTGATTAGGGAGTTTAATCCATTAACATTTAGTGTTATTTCTTCACAGGTAGTACTTTCTTCTACCATTTTGACTTGGATTTTATATATCATATCTAATTTAACTTCTTTTTACTTTTACTCATAGTCTTCCTTTCTGCACTCTTCTCCACACCTCTCTCTTCTGTATTTTCATATCTGTCTTTAGTGCTCCCTTTAGTATTTCTTGCAGAGCTGGTCTCTTGGTCACAAATTCTCTCAGTGATTTTTTGTCTGAAAATGTTTTAATTTCTCCCTCATTTTTGAAGGAGAATTTTGCTGGATATAGAATTCTTGGTTGGCAATTTTTCTCTTTTAGTAATTTAAATATATCATCCCACCGTCTTCTCACCTCCATGGTTTTTGCTGAGAAATCTATGCATAGTCTTATTGGGCTTCCCTTGTATGTGATGGATTGCTTTTCTCTTGCTGCTTCCAAGATTCTCCCTTTCTCTTTGACCTCTGACATATTGATTAGTAAATGTCTTGTTGTACGTCTGTTTGGATTTGTTTTCTTTGGGGTACACTGCACTTCTTGGATTTGTAATTTTAAGTCTTTCATAAGAGTTGGGAAATTTTCAGTGATAATTTCCTCCATTAGTTTTTCTCCTCCTTTTCCCTTCTCTTCTCCTCCTGGGACACCCGCAACATGTATATTCATGTGCTTCATATTGTCATTCAATTCCCTGAGTCCCTGCTCATATTTTTCCATTCTTTTCCCTATATTTTCTTTTTCTTGTCAGATTTCAGATGTTCCATCCTCCAGTTCACTAATCCTATGTTCTGCCTCTTGAAATCTACCATTGTAGGTTTCCATTGTTTTTCTCATCTCTTCTACTGTGCCTTTCATTCCTGTAAGTTCTGTAATTTGTTTTTTCAGACTTTCCATTCTTCTTTTTGTTCATTCTTTGCCGCCTTTATATCCTCCCTCAATTCATTGATTTGGTTTTTGATGAGGTTTTCCATGTCTCTTTGTATATTCTGAATTAATTGTTTCAGCTCCTGTATCTCATTTGAATTGTTGGTTTGTTCCTTTGACTGGGCCATATTTTCAGTTTTCCTGGTGTGGTTTGCTATTTTTTGCTGGTGTCTAGGCATTTAATTACCTTAATTAGTTTATTCTGGAGATTGTTTTCACTTCTTTTACCTAGGGTTTTCTTGCTGGAAGAATTTGTTGTCTGTCTGTTCTTTGACATTCAGTTCAGCTTTTTCTGGACCTCTGGCTTAGGTTTTGTTTGACAAAGGATAATTTTTCAGTTCCTGTTTCTTGCCCTGCTTGTGTGGTGCCTTTCCCCCCCCCCCACCCTTAGAAGGGTCTACTTAGGTATTATAGACCCCAGCTGCATTTTCCCAGACAAAACTGGCCTCCTATCAGGAGGAAAGAGTCACCTGCATCGGTTTTCCCTGAGGGTGAGACCCAGCAGGTTGAAAGACTTTCCTGTGAAGTCTCTAGGCTCTGTTTTTCTTATCCTTTCCAGTACTTGCTACTTGCCTGCCTGCAGGTCCCACCAGCATAAGATGATGTGGTACCTTTAACTTTGGCAGACTCTCCCTGCTGGGGGCATGTTGGAGACAGAGGAGAGGTTGTAGGCTGGTCTTAATGTCTTCGAATTACCAAACCCTGGTGTCTGAATTCTTGAGGGAGGGATTCCACCTGAGCTGGGCTTTACCCCTCCCCTGGGGAAGGTACAGGCTCCAGACAAGCCCTGAAATGAGCTTGTTTCTGCCTATGCCTGGGGCAGTTGCAGCCTGAGGAGCCCTGCCACTGTATCCAAAGGCATTCAAGTCTTTGTAGAAACACAGCCACAGAAACCTCTGTTTTCTTTTCTTTTTTTTTTTCTTTTTCCGTCAGCCCAATGAGCGACTTCGCTGTGACCAGGTTCACCTGAGCTGGGGGCCTATTTTTAGTAGTCAGAATTTGTTAATTAATTCCACAATTGGCATTTGGTTGGCCTGAGCCCCTGCTGCTGGTAAAGTCTCTTTCCTTTCCCCTCTGGAAGCAGCCTGTGGGGGAGGGGTGCCAGCCACTGCACTTGAGGAACTCACGATTCTGGGGGCTGCTTACAGCCAGTCCAGCTTGTCCAGACTGGGGTACACTGTGTGTCTGGTCACTGATGTGGCTCCAGGAGCTATTCTGTACTGTTTCTGATTATTTAGTAGTTGTTCTGGAGGATGAATGAAAATGCGCACATTGCTAAGTCACCATCTTGGCCCGAAACCCGCTTTTGACTGTTTTCCAGACTTCTGAGAAAGTTGCTCTGCCCATTTTGGTTATTTTTCGAGTATAGGTCAATGAAGACCAATAATGACCATATTCTGATTGGTCTTCATTCACTTATATTTGTTTTTTTGTATGTATATCATTATTTAATTGGTCCATGAAGGCTCCTTCTCTTTATATATTAATTCAACAAAATTTGAGTGTCTGTTATGTGCCAGGCATTTTTTTTTAGTGCTTAGGATAAAATAGTGGACAGTAAAATCTCTTACCTTCATGAAGCTTACAGAATAGTGAAGATACACAATAAATATAATCAAATCTTACAGTACTTTAAGTGGCTATAATTCTTTTATTTTTTGTCCCATGTCACCCCATTCTCCACTTCCATTCTCCTCCCCATAGACAACCACTCCTGTGTGTTTATTATATATAATTTTGTTTGTATATGCTTTTGTAAGTATATATTTCTTCCTGTGTATTACTTTTAATATATCTAAGTGGTATTTAAGATCTTTATTTTATTGTTGTATATGTGAACATTTAGTCCATTGCTTCTAACTGCTGCTGAGTGCTCCTATGCATTCTCCACATTTTACATATTCATTCTCTTGATGTTGTTTGTTCTGGTTGCTAAAGCTGATGAAATGCAACATACCAGAAATGGCTTTTAACAATGGGGATTTGTTAGCTTATAAATTCACAATTTTAAAGTTGTGCAGATGTCCATATTAAGGCATCAACAGGGTGATACCATCTCTGAAGACCAGTTGCCAGCGAGCTTGGGCTCCTCTGTCAGATAGTAAGGCACATGGTTATGTCTGCTGGGCCTTCTCTCTCGGGTTTCTCTGCTTCCAGCTTCTGGCTTCTCCATCTTGGGATTTTCTCTAAATTTCTCTGGGGCTTTTCTGAGCTTCTCTGGGGCTTTTTTTCATGAACTTGTCTGGATTTTCTGTGTGACTTTTATATTCTTATCAAGGATTCCAGTCAGAGAATTAAGACCCATTTTGAATGAGGAGGGTCACATCACAGTTGAAATAACCTAATCAAAAGGTCTCCCTACAATGGGTCTTTACCTGCAGGAATGAATTAAAAGAACATGATCTTTTCTGGGGATATATAACAGCTTCACATCAACACAGTGATGAGCACCTAACCTATATAGAATCCAAGTCCCTGCCTCTGTGAATAACACTACAGTGAATATCACATCTACTCCTTTACTCACCTATGTAGGGATTGCTCTAGGATATATACCCAGGGATGGAATTGCTATGTCTGGACGTATATGTAGGCTTGATTTGCTTGAATTGTGCCAGATTGCTGTCCAGAATGGCTGCACCAATTTATAGTTGCACCAGCAAAGCATGAGGATTTCTGTGTCCTCATATCAATGCCAGTAATTACCATAATGCCATTCTTAACTTGTGCCAGTGTGATAGGCATGAAGTGATACTTCATTTTTGTATTAATTTCATCTGGGTTTGAGATGTAATTATATGTATCTTAGGTTTCCTTTTCCTGAAAATATCTAGTTTGTGTATTTTGCCCATTTTTGTTGGAATTTTTATTCTCTAGTTGATTTGATGTCGAAAATATTTTCTTGCATTCTGTCTCTTGTCTATCGGTGTTATTTAAGAGAAAGCCTTAATTTTTTTTTTTGCAGCTTCATTCAGTGTTTTAACATAATTACATTACAATTAGGTAGTATTGTGCTGTCCATTTTTGAGTTTTTGTATCTAGTCCTGTTGCACAGTCTGTATCCCTTCAGCTCCAATTACCCATTATCTTACCCTGTTTCTAACTCCTGATGGTCTCTGTTACCAATGACATATTCCAAGTTTATTCTCTAATGTTGGTTCACATCAGTGGGACCATACAGTATTTGTCCTTTAGTTTTTGGCTAGTCTCACTCAGCATAATGTTCTCTAGGTCCATCCATGTTATTACATGCTTCATAAGTTTATTCTGTCTTAAAACTGCATATTATTCCATCGTATGTATATACCACAGTTTGTTTAGCCACTCGTCTGTTGATGGACATTTTAGCTGTTTCCATCTCTTTGCAATTGTAAATAATGCTACTATAAACATTGGTGTGCAAATGTCCGTTTGTGTCTTTGCCCGTAAGTCCTTTGAGTAGATACCTGGCAATGGTATTCCTGGGTCGTATGGCAATTCTATATTCAGTTTTTTGAGGAACCGCCAAACTGCCTTCCACAGTGGTTGCACCATTTGACATTCCCACCAACAGTGGATAAGTGTGCCTCTTTCTCCGCATCCTCTCCAGCACTTGTCATTTTCTGTTTTGTTGATAATGGCCATTCTGGTGGGTGTGAGATGATATCTCATTGTGGTTTTGATTTGCATTTCTCTAATGGCCAGGGACATTGAGCATCTCTTCATGTGCCTTTTGGCCATTTGTATTTCCTCTTCTGAGAGGTGTCTGTTCAAGTCTTTTTCCCATTTTGTAATTGGGTTGGCTATCTTTTTGTTGTTGAGTTGAACAATCTCTTTATAAATTCTGGATACTAGACCTTTATCTGATATGTCGTTTCCAAATATTGTCTCCCATTGTGTAGGCTGTCTTTCTACTTTCTTGATGAAGTTCTTTGATGGACAAAAGTGTTTAATTTTGAGGAGCTCCCATTTCTTTCTTTCTTTCTTTCTTCAGTGCTCTTGCTTTAGGTTTAAGGTCCATAAAACCGCCTCCAATTGCAAGTTTCATAAGATATCTCCCTACATTTTCCTCTAACTGTTTTATGGTCCTAGACCTAATGTTTAGATCTTTGATCCATTTTGAGTTAACTTTTGTATAGGGTGTGAGATACGGGTCTTCTTTCATTCTTTTGCATATGAATATCCAGTTCTCTAGGCCCCATTTATTGAAGAGACTGTTCTGTCCCAGGTGAGTTGGCTTGACTGCCTTATCAAAGATCAAATGTCCATAGATGAGAGGGTCTATATCTGAGCACTCTATTCGATTCCATTGGTCGATATATCTATCTTTATGCCAATACCATGCTGTTTTGACCACTGTGGCTTCATAATATGCCTTAAAGTCCGGCAGCTTGAGACCTCCAGCTTCATTTTTTTCCTCAAGATACTTTTAGCAATTTGGGGCACTCTGCCCTTCCAGATAAATTTGCTTATTGGTTTTTCTATTTCTGAAAAATAAGTTGTTGGGATTTTGATTGGTATTGCATTGAATCTGTAAATCAATTTAGGTAGGATTGACATCTTAACTATATTTAGTCTTCCAGTCCATGAACACAGTATGCCCTTCCATCTATTTAGGTCTTCTGTGATTTCTTTTAACAGTTTTTTGTAGTTTTCTTTGTATAGGTCTTTTATCTCTTTAGTTAAATTTATTCCTAAGTATTTTATTCTTTTAGTTGCAATTGTAAATGGAATTCGTTTCTTGATTTCCCCCTCAGCTTGTTCATTGCTAGTGTATAGAAACGCTACAGATTTTTGAATGTTGATCTTGTAACCTGCTACTTTGCTGTACTCATTTATTAGCTGTAGTAGTTTTGTTGTGGATTTTTCTGGGTTTTCGACGTATAGTATCATATCGTCTGCAAACAGTGATAGTTTTACTTCTTCCTTTCCAATTTTGATGCCTTGTATTTCTTTTTCTTGTCTAATTGCTCTGGCTAGAACCTCCAACACTATGTTGAATAATAGTGGTGATAATGGACATCCTTGTCTTGTTCTTGATCTTAGGGGGAAAGTTTTCAATTTTTCCCCATTGAGGATGATATTAGCTGTGGGTTTTTCATATATTCCCTCTATCATTTTAAGGAAGTTCCCTTGTATTCCTATCCTTTGAAGTGTTTTCAACAGGAAAGGATGTTGAATCTTGTCAAATGCCTTCTCTGCATCAATTCAGATGATTATGTGATTTTTCTGCTTTTATTTGTTGATACGGTATATTACATTAATTGATTTTCTTATGTTGAACCATCCTTTCATACCTGGGATGAATCCTACTTGGTCATGATGTATAATTCTTTTAATGTGTTGCTGGATTTGATTTGCTAGAATTTTGTTGAGGATTTTTGCATCTATATTCATTAGAGAGATTGGTCTGTAGTTTTCTTTTTTTGTAATATCTTTGCCTGGTTTTGGTATGAGGGTGATGTTGGCTTCATAGAATGAATTAGGTAGCTTTCCCTCCACTTCGATTTTTTTGAAGAGTTTGAGGAGAGTTGGTACTAATTCTTTCTGGAATGTTTGGTAGAATTCACATGTGAAGCCATCTGGTCCTGGACTTTTCTTTTTGGGAAGCTTTTGAATGACTGATTCAATTTCTTTACTTGTGATTGGTTTGTTGAGGTCGTCTATTTCTTCTTGAGTCAAAGTTGGTTGTTCATGCCTTTCTAGGAACTTGTCCATTTCTTCTACATTGTTGTATTTATTAGCGTAAAGTTGTTCATAGTATCCTGTTATTACCTCCTTTATTTCTGTGTGGTCAGTGGTTATGTCTCCTCTTCCATTTCTGATCTTATTTATTTGCATCCTCTCTCTTCTTCTTTTTGTCAGTCTTGCTAAGGGCCCATCAGTCTTATTGATTTTCTCATAGAATCAGCTTCTGGTCTTATTGATTTTCTCTATTGTTTTCATGTTCTCAATTTCATTTATTTCTGCTCTAATCTTTGTTATTTCTTTCCTTTTGCTTGCTTTGGGGTTAGTTTGCTGTTCTTCCTCCAGTTCTTCCAAGTGGACAGTTAATTCCTGCATTTTTGCCTTTTCTTCTTTTCTGATATAGGCATTTAGGGCAATAAATTTCCCTCTTAGCACTGCCTTTGCTGCATCCCATAAGTTTTGATATGTTGTGTTTTCATTTTCATTCGCCTCGAGATATTTACTAATTTCTCTTGTAATTTCTTCCTTGACCCACTGGTTGTTTAAGAGTTTGTTGTTGAGCCTCCACGTATTTGTGAATTTTCTGGCACTGTGCCTAATATTGATTTCCAACTTCATTCCTTTATGATCCGAGAAAGTGTTGTGTATGATTTCAATCTTTTTAAATTTGTTGAGACTTGCTTTGTGACCCAGCATATGGTCTATCTTTGAGAATGATCCATGAGCACTTGAGAAAAATGTGTATCCTGCTGTTGTGGGGTATAATGTCCTATAAATGTCTGTTAGGTCTAGCTCATTTATTGTAATACTCAAATTCTCTGTTTCTTTATTGATCCTCTGTCTAGATGTTCTGTCCATTGATGAAGTGGTGAATTGAAGTCTCCAACTATTGTGGTATATGTGTCTATTTCCCTTTTCAGTGATTGCAGTGTATTCCTCACGTATTTTGGGGCATTCTGATTCGGTGCGAAAATATTTATGATTGTTATGTCTTTTTGTTTAATTGTTTCTTTTATTAGTAGATAGTATCCTTCTTTGTCTCTTTTAACTGTTTTACATTTGAAGTCTAATTTGTTGGATATTAGTATAGCTACTCCTGCTCTTTTCTGGTTGTTATTTGCATGAAATATCTTTTCCCAACCTTTCACTTTCAACCTATGTTTATCTTTGGGGCTAATTGTGTTTCCTGTAGACAGCCTATAGAAGGATCCTGTTTTTTAATCCATTCTGCCAGTCTATGTCTTTTGATTGGGGAGTTCAGTCCATTAACATTTCGTGTTATTACTGTTTGGGTAATACTTTCCTCTACCATTTTGCCTTTTGTATTTTATATATCATATCTGATTTTCCTTCTTTCTACACTCTTCTCCATACCTCCTCTTCTGTCTTTTCGTATCTGACTCTAGTGCTCCCTTTAGTATTTCTTGCAGAGCTGGTCTCTTGGTCACAAATTCTCTCAGTGACTTTTTGTCTGAAAATATTTTAATTTCTCCCTCATTTTTGAAGGAGAATTTTGCTGGATATAGGAGTCTTGGTTGGCAGTTTTTCTCTTTTAGTAATTTAAATATATCATCCCACTGTCTTCTTGCCTCCATGGTTTCTGCTGAGAAATCTACACATAGTCTTACTGGGTTTCCCTTTATGTGATGGATTGTTTTTCTCTTGCTGCTTTCAAGATCCTCTCTTTCTCTTTGACCTCTGACATTCTAACTAGTAAGTGTCCTGGAGAACGACTATTTAGGTCTATTCTCTTTGGGGTGTGCTGCACTTCTTGGATCTGTAATTTTAGGTCTTTCATAAGAGTTGGGAAATTTTCAGTGATAATTTCTTCCATTAGTTTTTCTCCTCCTTTTCCCTTCTCTTCTCCTTCTGGGACACCCACAACATGTATATTTGTGCACTTCATATTATCATTCAATTCCCTGAGCCCCTCCTCAGATTTTTCCATTTTTTTCCCCATAGTTTCTGTTTCTTTTTGAATTTCAGATGTTCTATCCTCCAGTTCACTAATTCTAGCCTCTGTCTCTTTAAATCTACCATTATAGGTTTCCATTGTTTTTTTTCATCTCTTCTACTGTCTTTCAATCCCATAAGTTCTGTGATTTGTTTTTTCAGACTTTCCATTTCTTCTTTTTGTTGATCCCATGCCTTCTTCATGTCCTCACTCAATTTATTGATTTGGTTTTTGAAGAGGTTTTCCATTTCTGTTCGTATATTCAGAATTATTTGTCTCACCTCCTGTATCTCATTTGAGCTATTGGTTTGTTCCTTTGACTGGGCCATATCTTCAATTTTCTTGGTGCGATTTGTTATTTTTAGCTGGTGTCTGGGCATTTAATCAGATTTCCCTGAGTGTGGGACCCAGCAGAATGAAAGACTTTCCTGTGAAGTCTCTGGGCTCTGTTTTTCTTAAACCCTGCCCAGTATGTGGTGCTTGTCTGTCTGCGGGTCCCACCAGCAAAAGATGTTGTGTCTCCTTTAACTTTGGAAGACTGTCGCTTCTGGGTGTGTGGTGGAGACAGAGGAAAGGTTGTAGGTTGGTTTTAATGGCTTCAAATTGTGAAGTCCTGGGATCTGAATTCCTTGAGAGAGGAACTCCACCTGAGTTGCGTTTCACCCCTCACGGGGGGAAGGTTCAGTTGGTAGAGAGCCCTGAAAGCAGCCTTTTTCTGTGTTTAGAGCAGTTGTAACCTATTTAATCCCAGCACTGAGCCCAGAGGCAACGAAGCCTCCGTAGAAACAGCCGCAGAAGGCTCTGTTTCGCCCCCTTTCCTCTTTTTCAGTTAGCCCAATCGGCAATTTCCGCCTTGATCAGTTTCGCCTGAGCTGAGGGCCTATTTTTAGTAGTCAGAAGTTGTTCATTAATGCCACTATTGGAGTTAGGTTGGGCTCAGTCTCTACTACTGTTGGAGACTCTTTCCTTTCCCTCTGGGAAGTCACCTGTGGGGGAGGGTCACCAGCTGCCGCGACTTGGGGAACCGCTGTTCCAGTGCTCCCAGCTGTCCTGGGAAGCTGCGTGTGTGGAAGGGGCTGTGGTCGCCGGCCACCGTGGGTTGGGGAACTGCTGTTCTGAGGCTCCCAGCCGGCCCGGGAAGCCGTGCGTGGGGAGGGGCACCAGCCTCCATGGCTTGGGGAACCGCCGATCCAAATCTCCCAACCGGCCCGGGAACCCGCGTGTGGGAGGGCTGCCGCGGCTTGGGGAACCGCCGATGCAAGGTTCCCAGCCAGCCCGGGAAGCCATGCGTGGGGGAGGGGCGCCGGCCGCCTCGGCTTGGGGAACCTGATCCAAAGCTCCCAGCCAGCCTGGGAAGCCACGTATGGGAGGGCCACCGCGGCTTGGGGAACCGCCGATCCAAGGTTCCCAGCCGGCCCGGGAAGCTGTGTGTGGGGAGGGGTGCCGGCCGCCGAGGCTTGGGGAACCTGATCCAAAGCTCCCAGCCGGTCTGGGAAGGAGGGAGGGAGGGGCTCCGGCCACCAGCCGCCACGGCCCTGGGAAGCGTGCGCCTCTCAGGGACCTCACCGCAGCGGAGTCTCTTAGCCGGTCCAGAATGGGGTACGCTGTGTTTCTGGTCTCTGTCGTGGCTCCGGGAGCTGTTCTGTACTGTTTCTAGTTCTTTAGTAGTTGTTCTGGAGGAGGAACTAAGACCCGCGCACCTTACTAAGCTACCATCTTCTCCGGAAGTTCCAAAGCCTTAATTTCTATATAATCAGACAATAAGTGTTTTGCCTTATAAAAAAAAAGTTCATACTTTTGAGATTTTGTTTAAGGGACAAAATCTGTCCCTCTCTTGTAGTTTTACTTTTTACACTAGGTCCTTACTTCTTTTGGGGCCCATTTTTGACTCTGTTCTAAGTAGGAATAGTCTTAATGTTTCTCTACATGGGGAGCTAGTTTTTCCAACATCTACTAAACAATTTATCTTTTCCCATTAATTTGTGGGGTCATTTTTATTGTTTATTAAATTGTTTATGAAAAAAATTCTTTCCGAGCTTCCTGTTCTGTTTAATTGAACAAGTTGTTTGACCTTGTAGCATTTCTGCACTGTTTTTTAATACTGTGACTTTATAGGATTTTTTTTTTTTTACTTTTTTTATTGTATAGTATAGCATATATACAAAGCAAAGAAATAAAATAGCAATAGTTTTCAAAGCACTCGTCAGCAGTTACAGAACAGATCCCAGAGTTTGTCATGGGCTACCATGTGATCCTCTCAGATTTTTCCTTCTAGCTGCTCCAGAATATAGGAGACTAAAAAAGGCTTAAATATTTTTTTATTATCACAATCGACTTTTTTTCCTTCTTCTTTTTGTGGAAAAATAACATATGCACAAAACTGTAAATTTCAAAGCCCAGCAACCACAGTTAGTTGTAGAACAGATTTCAGAGTTTGACATGGGTTACAATTCCAGAATTTTAGGTTTTTACTTCTAGCTGCTCTAAAATACTGGAAACTAAAAGATTTAATAATTTAATGATTCAGCGTTCATATTCATTTGTTAAATCCTATCTTCTCTGTATAACGCCACCATCACCTTTGATCTTTCCATCCCTCTCTTTAGGGGTGTTTGGGCTATGGTCATTCTAAATTTTTTATTTTGCAAGAGTCTGTCACTTAATATGGGGTAGGGAGATGAAACTATCTGATGTCCTGGAGAGGCTGGGCTAGGTTTCAGGACTTATCTGGACCAGGGATCCATCTGAAGGTTTTAGGTTTCTGGAAAGGTACTCTAGTGCATGGAAACCTTGTGGAATCTTATATATTGCCCTAGGTGTTCTTTAGGATTGGCTGGAATGGTCCTGGTTGGGGGTTGGCAGGTTATGATAGGTAGGGTAGCAAGGTCTAACTGAAGCTTGCATAAGAGCAACCTCCTGAGTAGCCTCTTAACTCTATTTGAACTCTCTCTGCCATTGATACTTTATTAATTATACTTCTTTTCCCCCTTTTGGTCAGGATGGAATTGTTGATCCCATGGTGCTAGTTCTGGATTCATTCCTGGGCGTCATCTCCCACATCACCAGGAAGATTTCGCCCCTGGATGTCATGCCACCCATGGGGAGGGCAATGATTTCACTTGCAGAGTTGGGTTTAGAGAGAGTGAGTCCACATCTGAGCAACCAAAGAAGTCCTCCAGAAGTAACTCTCATGCATGCATATAGGTGTCAAAGCTTTTCCACTATCTATATAAACTTCACAAAAGTAAGCCTCGTGATTGAGGGCATGGCCTATTGATTTGGATATCCCTAAAGTTTGATACAGTATCAAGGAATTCCCTGATGATGAGTTTTAATAGTTCTATATTCTTTCTCCCATCCCTCAGGAGACTTTGCCAATACTTTTTGATTATCTGCTTCATATACTCTAGGATGTATCCAGGCATTACAGTAATCTATACAGGATTAAAGGACCTCTTTCTTATTCTGGGATCCCTGTGTTTCAGTTTTCAAATGAGCTGTACAGATAGGTTGAGTTAGGTTGTGTACTACAGAAAATTTCAGTTCCAGACCAAATAAACCTTTCCACTGGTGTCAAAGAGTATGTGTGGTTCTAAAATATAGACACTGTTTTCTATAGGGTATTTTTATATGGAAGGACAAATCCCCATGTTTTGTTTTTTTTTCCCCTTAAGATTGGTTAATCCTGAACATTTATTCTTTCATATGTGTGTGTGTGTGTTTCTGTGTGTATGTTTCTGTGTGTATGTATACACATACATATGGATATACATATATATGAGTAAGCTTACTGAATTTTCTATAAAAATATCCACCTGGAATTTTAATTTGGATGCATGGAACATAAAGATTAATTTGAAGAGAATTGACATCTTTATTATATGAAGTCCTAACCAGAAGGAATGTGTTCATATTCTATTTATTAGAATTTAATAAATAGAAAAATTTATTATTAAATTTTTAATTTAATAATTAAAATTAAATTAATTTTATTAATTTAATAAAACTTTACGGAGATTTTCTGTGTTGTTAATACATAGTGCTTTCTTATTTCTGTTGCTTTTGTGAGTGCTACTGTGTAAATATATTGTGAATCGGATTTTCTAATGAGTAGTTACTGGTTTGAGAAATACAGTTCACTTCTTCAGGTTGATTTTTATCCAGTAGCCATGCTGAACTATCTTAGTTTGTTGATTCTATAGATGTTTCCATTTATTACAAATAATGGTAGTTTTATCATTTCTAAACCTTATACCAGTCTTTACTTTCCTTTTCCTTTTCTTTCCCTAGTAGCTAGTACCTCTAGTGCTGTTAAGTAGCAGTGACAATGGACTGTCTTGTTTGTTCCCAATCTTGAAGAGGATACATCTAAATTTCTCCATTATGTATAATGTTCATAGGTTTGTACTATATAACTTTTACTCATAATAGGGCTGGATTTCATTAAGGCCTTTTTTCCCATCTTTTTTGGATGACATATGGTTTTTCTCTTTTATTATTTGACTCATCAAATGTGTATTGGGTACCTGCTAACTGTCAGGTTCTATTCTAGATCCTTGGAATATATCAGTGAACAAAACAGATGAAGACTGCTGACCTCATGGGGCTTGTATAAATAATAAACATAGTAAAGTAGTAAATACTAGAGGGCTGAAAGTTACGGAAAGATATAAATTGAAACAAGATAAGGGCGATCAAGAGTGCCAGGGGGTTGGAGGGTGTGTTATGGCGTTAAATAGTGTGGTCAGGGTAGGCCTTATTGAACAGGTGAGATTTGAGAATGGAGGAGGTGAAAGAACTAGCTAAGTGAATATCTGGGGAAGATGTTTAGGCAGAGAAAATAGTAAAGTAAAGGTCCTCCTGCCTGGTGTGCATAGAGAACAGCAAGAAGTTTAGCTGGAGCAGAGAGAGAGGGAGAAGTAGTACAAGATAAGTTCAGAGAGATAAATGGCAGGGAAGATACAGTAGGGTACAATTTAGGCTATGCATGGACTTTGGCTTTTACTGAGTGACACAGGGAGTCATTTCAAATTTTTTAGCAGAGGAGTGACATAATTGACACTTTAAAGTTATCACCCTGGTTACTGTGTTGAGGTTAGACTGTAGGGAAGTGAGAATGGAGCAGGGAGACCTGTTAGAGGAGAGTATTAGAGATGATAGCATCTTGCACAAGGATAGTAACTGTGGAGAAAGTTATAATCATATTCTGTATATATTTGGACAAGTTTGAGGTAAGATATGAGAGAAAAAAAGAGAATCAAGAATGGCTCCTAAAAGTAGAAAAAGGTTTTGTGTTGAACACATGGAAGGATGGGGTGGCTATTCACTGAAATGGAAAAGGCCTCAGGTGGAGCAGGTTTGGAGGAGACTATCAGGAGTTCAGTTTTAGATATATTGAGTTTGAAAAATTCAGGTGGTCTTTTTAACATGTTGCTCTGTTTGAAGCTATATACCCCAGAAAAGCCATGTTCTTTTTCTAATCCAGTTTTGTGGGAGCAGACCTATATTGTTTGGGAACAACAGTTGTTAGGGTGGAAATTTTGATTGGATTGTTTCCATGGAGATGTGATATTCTCAGTTGTGGGTTGGACCTTTTGATTAGTTGGAGCTGTGACTCTGCCCATTCTAGGTGGGACTTAATTAGTTTACTGGAGTCTTTATGAGAGCTCACGGAAAGGCAAAGAGCTCAGAGCATGCAGAGATGCAGACATGCAATACTTAACATGCCAACAGAGCAGACCCTAAACAAGGACGTTTGGAGATGCAGAGCCCAGCAGACTTTATCATGTTCTTTCCCATCAGATGCTAAGCAAGCCAGGACCCATACCTTACCCCAGAAGAGCTAAGTGAAGGCCCACAGACACTCAGAGATGGAACCACTAGAATCAGAAGCTGGAAGCAACTGAACCAGGAACAAGTTGTTCCCTTCCCATGTGACAGACATTGGTCTTTCTTGAATCAAGATATCTTTTTCTGGATGCCTTAGTTTGTACATTTTTATAGCCTTAAAACTGTAAACTGGTAACTTAATAAATTTCCTTTCTTTAAGCTGTGCCTGTTTGAAAGGATTATGTTCCTTAGAAATACCATGTTTTAATCTTGATCCACTTGTGGAGGCAGCCATTTCTTTTAATCCCTATTCAGCACTGTTGTTTGGAAACTTGATTAGAGTATCTCCATAGAGATGCGCCCAACTCTTATTAGAGGGAAAAGTGACTCCACCCATTCCAAGGTGGATCTTGATTCATTTACGGGAATCCTTTAAAAGGGGAACCATTTTGGAAAGATCCAAGAGAGCATGAGAACCACAAGAGCCCATGTAGCTAGAGACCTTTGGAGATGAAGAAGGAAAACACCTCTGAAGGGAGCTTCATTTAACAAGAAGCCTGGAGAGAAAGCTAGCAGAGGTCGCTATGTTTGCCATGTGCCTTTCCACTTGAGACAGGAACCCTGAACTTCATCGGCCTTTCTTGAGTGAAGGTAACCTCTTGTTGGTGCCTTAATTTGGACATTTTTATAGACTTGCTTTAATTGGGACATTTTCACAGCCTAGAACTATAAACTGGAAGCTTAATACATTCCCCCTTTTAAAAGCCATTCCATTTCTGATATATCACATTCCAGCAGCTAGCAAACTAGAACAAAAGCTATTTCATTTCTTGTATATTGCATTCTGGCAGCATTAGCAAACCAAAGCATATGTTACATTTGATATGTTCCAGTTGAATGTGAGACATCGAAGTGGAGATGTTGATTAGGAGGTAGGACTGTGAATCTAGGGTTAGTGAGAAAAGTCTTGTTTGACTATATAAATTTGACAGATGTAGGTATATTGATGATTTTTTAAGTTATATTACTGGATGAGATCACTAAGAGGTTAAGTATAGGTAAAGAAGATTACTGAGGACTGAACCCTCAGAGACCCTGTGCTAGTTTGAAACTATTATATACCCCAGAAAAGCCATGTTTTCATCCTGATTCAGTCTTGTGGAACCAAATCTACTGTTTAGGGTGGGAAACTTTTGGTCAGATTACTTCTGTGGAGATGTGACACACCCAATTGTGGGTGTGGCCTTTTGATTAGATAGAGATGTGTGGGTTACAAGTGGGCCTGGATTAGTTTGCTAGAGTCCTTTAAAAGGGAAAATATTTTGGAGAAACCTCAGATGAAAATGCCCAGATGTTGGAGCTGCAGAGCCCAGCAGAGGTCGCATCACCATGTGCTTTCCCATGAGATGCTAAACAAACCAGAACCTGGAGAGAGTCAAGGGAAGCCAAGAGATGAACTCTTGCCCTGGAGAAGCCATGTGAAGAACCCCCACAGGAAACAGAGGTGGAAAGCAGTGGAGCCCAGAAGCAAGGGAATCAGCATATGCCAGCCAGGTCTTCCTTCCTGGCTGACAAAGATGTTCCAGATGGCACTAGCCTTTCTTGAGTGATGGTAACCTCTTCTTGGTGCCTTAATTTGGACATTTTCAGGGCTTTAAAACTGTTAACTTGCAGCTTAACTATTTCCTCCTTTAAAAAGCTGCATTCCAGCAGCTTTAGCAAACTAAAGCAGACCCCAGTGTTACAAAGTTGATGAGAAGGATAAGAACCTGCAAAGGATGCAAAAAGGAGCAATTAGTCAAGTAGGAAGAACCAACTGTGTGGTGTCCTGGAAACCAAGTGAAGAAGGTATATCAAGGAGAAGTGTTTTTGATAAGTCAAGTAAAAATGAGAGTTGGCTGTTGAATATTAGCCACATGGAGATAATTTGTGAACTGGATAAAAGTTTTTATGGAGGGCTGGAACCAAAAGCCTTATTTGAGTGGGTTTAAGATGAAATGAAAGGAAAGATATGAAATTAATGAATAGAGAAAGCTATCAAGGAGTTTTGCTACAGAGGAGAGAAAAGAAACAGTGTTGTAGCTGGCAGGATAAGTGGGACCAAGAAAAGTGTTTCTCCTTTTAAGTGAGAAATAAATTTGTTTGCTGAGGGGAGTTATTCAACAGAAGTGAAAAACTGAAGTTGCAGGGTATAAGGAAAGATTGCTGAGTGATGTTCCTGAGTAGGCAGAAGTTGAGATCTAGTACATAAGTGTAAGAATTGGCTGTTGAGGGAATGATTCATCTTTGGAAATAGATAGGAAGGCAAAATATATGGTACAGATGTTAAGAGATGAGTTTTTAAAAGGTAAAGGGAGCAAATTCAAGTTCTTTTTGATTGCTTCAATTTTCTCATGAAGTGAAAGGGAAGATTAGTTGAAAGAGATGGGTATCTGATAATGTGATAAGGTATAATGATTGATTTTGGAGGGCATCACTATGCCTACCGAAGACATTTCTTTGAATATTTTTGGTGAGTTTAAGTTTTATGTGTCTCCATGTGCCAGTATTAGCATCTTGTGTTTTTTAGGAATTCATCCACTTAATCTAGATTTTTAAATGTATAAGCACTCTTTTTTTCTTTATAAAAGTGGATATTTAATTTTAATTTAAATCAAATAGATTACATTTAGTAAATGAATTTTAGTTATTGCATGGTTGATTTGTGTCACTAAAAAAAAAAACTCTCTTTAACATAGGAGCTCAGCACTACCTTTCTGGCACCATAAACAAATGACCAATCCATAAGAACTGTAAACTTAGTTTGTGTGCTCTAACACTGATACATTTTTTAAAAATTACCTACTTATAGTTCAGAAGTCATAAAACAAGTCCTTCTTGAGAAACATGGTTATTTTATGTTTTGTTATACCAACAAGCCCTTGGTACTATTGACTTCATTCTTTATATAAGTTAAAATGCAGTGATATATATTGACCTTTTTAGAACAAGACACTTTCTCCTATCTTTTGAATAATTGTCATGATTTAGTAATTATGTAAATTTTTTAGAACAAGTTGCTTTATTGCCTTTAACCAAAAGATTAGCATGTTAAATATCAGGTGGCCCAACTGAGGATTTGACAAATTATAATAAAATGACAAAAATGTTTCAAATAACAGAATGCTACTGTGAAAACTGTGCCCCTGATGTGGACACCTAGTGTAGGGTGCAACCTGAATGGCATGAAGACCCCTTTAATTTAGTGGACACTTGTCAAAGAACTTCTGTAAGTTAGGTTTTGCAAGTTGCAGTAGACACAGAGATGAAAT
The DNA here is from genome assembly GCF_023851605.1 of Tamandua tetradactyla. Taxonomy (NCBI): domain Eukaryota; kingdom Metazoa; phylum Chordata; class Mammalia; order Pilosa; family Myrmecophagidae; genus Tamandua; species Tamandua tetradactyla. Next base: position 92,825,088 of record NC_135328.1, read on the forward strand.
AAAAAGTTTTGATCTTTGAGGTGTTCATAATAGAAAAGAACTATTCTGTCACTTTTCAGCAGAATTAAAAAAAAACACTTTTATTCATTTATTCCCTTGCCCACTTAAATAACTATCTTTTTAATGCTCAATAGATTTTTTTTTATTATGAATGACGTATGTACAAAAAAGCGATAAATTTCAAAGCACACCACAACAATTAGATATAGAATAGATTTCAGAGTTTGGTATGGGTTACAGTTCCACTATTTTAGGTTTCTTCTTCTGGCCACTCCAAGACAATGGAGAATAAAAGAAATATTATAATAATTAAGGAGTCATACTCATTTGTTAAATCCTATCTTCTCTTTTATAACTCAACCTTCTCCTTTGATCTTCTTAAAAAAATTATTTTTTTATTGATATATATATATATATATATATTCACATACCATGTAATCATCCAAAGTGTACAATCAGTAGTTCACAGTATCATCATATAGCTGTGCATTTATAATCACAATCGACTTTTTTTCCTTTTTGTGAAAAATAACATATACAAAAAAGCAAGAAATTTCAAAGCACATTGCAACAGTTATTTGTAGAACAGATTTCAGAATTTGATTTGGGTTACAATTCCACAATTTTAGGTTTTTACTTCTGGCTTAAGCACTTATTATTTATAAAAAGAATTTTGGTTGTATCTGTAGTTATTTCCTTTCTTATCCACTGTATTTTTTTCATTTTCATTTTCTTTCTTTTTCCATGAGTAATCTGCCCACAGTTCTATCTATTCGGTTAATCTTTTTAGAGAACTAAGTTTTGATTTTCTTAACCTTTTTTATATTTTTCATTGTGGTTCTGTATTTCATTGTTTTCTTTCCTTTAGGTTTTTTCTGTTGCTCTTTCAAATTCATTGAATTGAATACATATTTTTAACCTTTTTTGTTTCCTAATGAGTACAGCTTGTTTCGCTTTAAAGTACAGCTTTAGTTGTGCCTCCCCATTTTAACATGTAGCTTTTAGTTAACTAATCCCTAATCATCTTCATTCATGAAAGTCCTTCTCAGCTGCCTATTTTTCCCTTTAAGTCACAGAACACGGCATACTTTATACACAAAACCCTTTCTTCAACCTGCCAAGACAACCCAATTCTCCTTTTCCCTTCGGTATACTCAGTATGATACATTTTAATTGATTACATAGTTATCTGTCTTCAATGACTACTATTTATTGGCTACTTGTTTTTTAATATCTATCAAATGTTTAATGTTCCATAGTTCAGCTTAGGTATTTATTAAATACAGAGTTATTAAAGAGTGTTCTGATAGAACTCTTTAACTGCAACAGACAGGATTCGCCTTAATAACCTGAAGAAAACGGGGAAGGGAAGGTTATTGTAAAAACAAATAAGGTTTAGAAATGGACCTGGAAAGGTTCTGCAAAGCCTTAGGAATTATATCAGCACTAAAAATCACCTCTCTTCCTCTCTCTGAATTTTTGCTTCTTTCTGTATGTGTGTTACTTTATGACTTTAGCTTGTAGTGGTAAGCCTTGCAGAGTACTCTACCCTTTTGGTTCTCACGAACACCTCATTTTCTCATTATTTCTTAGTTATAATTTCAAAGAGAAGAAAACTGATTGGGTCAATTCATTATTTTCGCATAGCATGGATTGTTGGCCACTGTAATAGATTGGTTTCTTTGGGGTAAGATGCTAACCTCTGGTCTATTTGATTGTGGTATAAGGTTGGAATCACATGGTTCAGAACATAGCTGCCAGAGGTTGTTTCTATAGCAGGAGCTGTAGACAAATATGTATGTTCTCCTAGAAGGGACTGTAGATGGGCAAAGATCATGATGGAAGTCTAACAAGTTTCTGAATAATTACCTTCTGAAGTTATTTTCTTTCCAGAATAACTGAATGAGTTAAGAGGAGATTGACTATTAACTGATGTTACCAACAAGTCAGTTCACTGTACCTTAAGCATATCACCACTCCTCCATTTTTTTTATATTTCATTGAAGAACAAAATAGTTTCTACAATCACTTAATTGTAGAATATGCATAAAAAGACAACCCAGTTTAAAAAATGGGCAAAGGATTTGAATAGACATTTCCGCCAAGATGATATGCAAATAGTCAGTAAGCATGTGAAAAGATGTTCAATATTAGTAGTCATTAGGGAGATGCAAATCAAAACTACAATGAGATACCATTTCACACCCACTGGGATCCTTGGCTGTAATCAAAAAGTGGAGAATAACAGGTATTCTCCAGCATATAAAGAAGTTAAAGCCTTTGTACATCAATTGTACAGACACTGGGGAGCACAGTTTGGCGGTTCCTTAAAAAGTTAAACATAAAATTAGCATAAAATTAGCATAAGATTCAGCAATTATACTCCTAGCTGTATATCTAAAAGAAGTGAAAGCATATATTCTCAGAAAAGTTGTACATAAACGTTCATGGCAGTATTATTTTCAATAACCAAAAAGTAGAAACAAGCCAAATGCCTATCAACTGATGAATGGATAAACAAAATGTAGTATATCCATACAATGGAATATTATTCAGATGTAAAAAGGAATGAAGGTGCTACAATATGGTTGAACCTTGAAAATAAATTAAATGATAAAAACCAGACACAAGCATCCACATATTGTATGATTCCATTTCCATGACATAGAGCCAGAAACTGAATGGTGGTTGTCCGGGACTGGGGGAAGGGAGAAATGAGAATGAATGCTGATGGAGACAGTGCTTCTCTTTTGAGTTGATGGCGATATCCTGGAGTTAGATAGTGGTGATAATTGCACAACCCTGTGAATACACTAAAAACTACTGAATTGTACACTTTAAAATGCTGAATTTTAAGGCATATCAATTATATCTCAATAAAAATGTTAATACAAAATAATATACAAAGGTTTCTAAGTTTTTTAAAGTATAAAATAGTCTACCTACAACTATTTTGGTTATAAACATAAACTGTTTTTTAATAACCATTCTCTCTATTCCTTATTTAAAATGTGATTTCTTGTTTTTTCAATAATTGGCTGACTTTAGCATTCTACTGTTTTGTTTAAATTTTCATCTAAAGAGGATTTTAATAAAGTAGGATTTTTTTTCTTTGTCTCAACAGTCTCTAATGCTGCCTCTCTGGACAAAACAATAAACACTGTGGAGGTGCAGTCACTGCCTGAATATCAGTCTAAAAAAGACACGTTGCCACCTGCTAAGACAAGAGAATTTCCCTCATTACATAATATCAATCCATATATTCATGAGATTGTGGAATTTCAGAAGAAAAATATGAACAAAATAAAAAACTTAAGCAATTTGTTTTGGGGGAATCATCCCCAAAGAAAACGCAGAGGATATTCAGAAAAATGTTGTCTTAGAGGATGTACAAAAAGAGAACTTAGCATTGCGTGCATTCCTTATATTGATTCTAAAAACATAAAGAAAAACACACCATCAGTTGTGACTGAGTCATACTAACCACCATAGGAATTATACTACCTTAATAAAAGCTTAATATATTTATTTTATTTTTTACTTTTTTTGGTAGTTGTGCTTGTAGGTTCTGTGCTGTGAGCAATATCTGAATGTACTTGCAAGCACTTGACAATATGGTAGTCATAGGAATCTTAGTATTTTCCTTGGCGATCCTTATTTTAAATATATTTTTTATATTTGCAGATGTTATTGGAGGTGCGTACATCTAAGAGTTACCTGTTCTTTCTTGCCATTGCTGCATTTAAATAGATTATGGAATGTTCTGCATTCTCTCTGTATGACAAATAGATTGATGCCCCTTGGCAATTAGTGGGTAAGCATCAGTTGAAATTTCTTTCTGTAGTTTCTTTCCCAAATATATGCTGGCTTACGTCAGTGTGCCAATACCTCTGTCCCACCAACTTAAAAATAACTAACTAACTAGCACTTCTGATAAGAGACCTTGTACTTTAATAATAGGTACACTGTCAGTTCCTCGAGTTTTATTATAGTAATTGGTCAGATTTTCTTCACAATTTTCTTGAGGACTTAAAGAGAATTCTATGAATATCTTTAGGTATAGATGTAAAATCTTTCTAAGACACCCTGCCTTTACTTTGAAGATACTGATACGTGAATCAATGCATAATTCTCAATATTATTCAGAAATCTCTAGCAGTGGTTCTCAGAGTGTGGTCCTTGACCAAATCAGCAGCATCAGCATCAGCATCACCTAAGGGCCTTCTTAGAAATGCCACCCCCAGACCTACTGAATCATAAACTCTGAGTATGGGGTCCAGAAATCTATGTTTTTTACAGGCTCTGCACGTCTTTCTGAAGTATACCAAATTTCGAGAACCACTGTATGGATGTTGTTGAAATTCTGCTATTTATGTACTTGCATATCTCAACTCAATGTAGATGTTAAACACTAAATTTTTGGTGAATTTTTCTACTTTAAGTGCTATAAGTTATAGCAGAATTCAACCTATAGAAAGTTATTCCCACTTTCCACCCATATATTAGTGGTAAGCATCAGTTGAAATTTCTTTCTGTAGTTTCTTTCCCAAATATATGCTGTAACATTCTTTCACTTAATTTTTTAAATTTCTTTTTGGCCCTGTTAATTCTTAGGACAATTTCTTTTCTACGTATTATCTACATTATATACTCTTCCAGTGTATAAATATGTTTTGAAAATTTTTGTTCCAAAGTGCAGTCTACTTTCCATTATCTTTGTAAATCTAAGGAGCTGTTTAGATACAAAATGGCAGATTGTATCTCCTAGGAATTAGATGAAAATATACCATTAATTCAGAATAGCCCATGTTTAGGCCAAAATACAGTGATGCACTTAGGTCAGTGTATCACTGGCCTTATAACTGTTGATATATCTACATCAAAAGTCCAAATTTGAAGTCATAAAAGTAACCAAGTATGTTATTTGCATAGCTGTATACTTTCCCTATATTTTAATAATTTTATGTTAGGGCTTAGTGTCTGTCTTTTGATATATAGAATTATGCTAATAATGATTTTGTACATTTGGATAGAATTCACATTTATATTATGGAATCCTTAGAGCAATTCCATAAGCGGAAGAAAAAAAATAACTGAAAGCTGAGAGACCTTGCTATTAAGGAACTTGTTAAGGCTCTTTAATGTTAAGTTACTTGATAATTAGTGGTAGAGCTGAAGATCAAGATATTAATCCTCTATCTTTCCCAGTACTCTTAATATGTCAATAAAATCATGAGCAGAAATTACCCTTGCATTTTTGTTTGGAGTTCTTTTTTTTCACCTCTGCTTTATTTTGTTTGGCGTATGTATTGGTTATTAATCTATTGGCTCTCAGCCCCATATCTCCTAGTCTTTACCCTGCTTTATGATGCCCACATTTGGATTCTGTAAACCTTATCCTTTACTAGCTGGCTTCCTGTTAGGTTCTGCCAGTAGGGGGTACTAAAGGGAGAAGTCTTCCACTTTTGCCTTCTATTCTCAGCATCACCTAAAACAGCATTTCTGCACACCGTAGTAGCGATTTCCGGTTTATTCTCAACTCCCAGAACCAGTCTCAGCACCTTCCCTCAGACATACCAGCACCAGTTGATTGGTGCCTCCTCCTCAAAGGTCTGAATCCCAGCTCTGCCAAGCTCCTGATATCCAAGCATCAGCTGGGCAGTACCCTTTCCTCAGAGGTCTGGGTTCCAGCTCCATGGGTGCCATCCTCCAAGCTTTTGATCTTGATAATCTCAACTTCTTTCCTTTGTTTAGACATTGTAGCTGTTTCCTAAAGTTTTTACCTCTGTTTTGCCTCAGCGTTCTACTTTTCCCTTTACAGTCCTTTAGGTTAAACCTAATCAATTTCTTATATTAAAATCTGTTTTTAAAAATCTGTGGTTTCTGTGTTCTTGACAAAGGTTGAATGATAAAGCACCTGACAGTGGTTCAGAAAGTGGTCCTTAATTGATTTAGGCAAGGATGACAAATGGGTTTCATCTTAGCTGGGCACTCAAAATGATTAATAAGTACCTGCAATTATGTGTTTGGAATGATTTTTAGATGGAGCAAGAGCACTGTGATTGATGGAGGAGGTTTGACCCTGCTATTTTGATGAGATGGTTCTTTTCTCCAAGCATCCATATATGGAAGACTAATCAGTGATGATAAATAACCAATCATTGTTGAAGTTATACGTAATTGTGTGCAAGGAGTATTTGAATTAGAGCACTCTTTAGAGTTTGAATATTGGAACCCTCTGATAGGCTGAAGATGCTTAGTGATTGCTGAGGACAGCTCTAGGGATGAGTGATTTAAATGAGAAATGAGCAGTTCCCAATAAGCTTGTAGTGAAGAGTAATCCTGTATTGCAAGTTCTCAACTTCAGATCAATGATTATTATTTTTAAAATAAACATCTCTGGGGTTGGAAACACTTACATTTCCAGGACTATAGCTTGTATTGCATCCCTTTTATGTGTTCCTATAGATCTTGCATTTCCCTCATCATAGCCCTCTCACAAAGAATTAACACTGTTTAACTGTATCCACTATTAGGTTTTGCGCTCCATAGAGAATAAGGATCGTGTTTATTTTGTTAAAACTTGCTAGAGTCATCTCATAGACTGATTAAGAAAGAAATGTGAACAATTAGCCTTTTATAAAACTCATAATAATGACTGTGGTTAGAAATAACAGAAATGAAAACAGCTAAACCTGTGCTTTATATGTATGTTTTATTGACCAGGCTGTTAAAAGAATTAAATTTTTCCTGATAAAATGTTACTGCATTTGATAATTGTATTTTTGAAATTTTATGTATGTCTAGCAGATGTGTATGGATGTCGGGCAGGTAAGAAATATAACAGAATACGCATCTTTTGTTTTCCCCTGCTCTATGTATAAAACTACTTTGATTTTCCTTTGGGAGCTACTTTTCTACACATGTAATTTTGGTTGGATTCCTAATCAAAGGGCCCTGTTTTCCTCTGAACAGAGATGAGGTCCTCAATTCAGTCTAAGTCATCAGACTCTTTCTGGAATTTTGATGAAAGAGTTGGAATGAACTCATTCTTACAGAAGTATTCAGAAGAGATTACCCATTAAGTACATAGACCCTTTACAACTGTTTTTGTTAATTTTTGTTTTTTGCATGCCAAGGTCAAATTTTTTTTTTAGCTTTTATTCATTTCTTTGAGCTCCTCCAAACATTTTCAAAATAAATTTCATCTTAAGTTAGCTACAGTTTGGTTTACTGGTTTGCAAGAAATGCAAGTAGATCTTGCATTCTCAGTTTTAAAAATTAATTTTATTTGAGGTATAATTTTTATGCAATAAATGTACTCATTTTAAGGACCAGTTTGATGAATTTTCACAAATGAATGCATCCATATAACCACCATCACCACAATCAAGATGTATAATATTTTCCTTACTCCCAAAAGCTCCTCATGCCCGTTTTCAGTCAATCCTGGCCCTATGCAACTGTTGTCGCTATACTTAAGTCTTTTCTAGAATTTTATGTAAATGGAATCTAGATCATTTCACTTAGCATAATGTTTTTGAGATATATCCAGATTGTTGCATGAAACCGTAGTTTATGCCTTCATTTTTTTTTTTTTGTCATAGTATCACATATTAGGTCTAAAGCATCTATGAACATTCGTGTGTAACTTTTAGTTTGGTAGACGTGTATTTCTCTTGGGTAATTATGTAGGAGTGACACTGCTGTGGCATATGGTAGGTATAAGTTTAACTTCATAAGAGATTTTCAACCAAATTGATTGTCCTACCAATAATGTCTGAGAGCTCCAGGTGCTTCACATCCTTATCAAAATTTAGAATTGTCAAATTTTAGCCATTCCAGTGAGAGTGTTCTGTTATCTCACTGTAACTTTAGTTTGTATTTCCCTGAAAACTAATGATGTTGAGCTTCTTTTTATATGCTTATTGGCTATTTACATATCTTCTTTTTTGAGGTGTCCAAATATTTTTCCATTTTAATTGGCTCTTTTATTAATGAATTGTAAGAAGTTCTTTTTATATTCAGGAATATAGGTTCTTTATCAGATATATGCACTGCAGGTATTTTCTCCCATTCTATGGCTTGCTCTTTCATTTCCTTAACTGTCTTTAGAAGAGCAGAAAATTTTAATTTTGATGGCATTCAGTCTATCAGTTTTTTTCTTAATGATTTGTGATTTTGTGTCTTACATGAAACAAATCTTTGCCTTCCTCAAGGTTGTAAAGATTTTCTCCCATGTTTTTTTCCTAGAGTTTTTTTAGTGTTCTTTTTTTTTTTTTTGTATGCTGTGTGGTGGGGTCACATTTCATTATTTTTCCATGCGAGTATCCCGTTATTGCAGCACCATTTGTTGAATTTTTGTTTTTTGGACGTGCATGGACCAGGAATCGAACTCAGGTCTCCCTCATGGCAGGCAAGAATTCTACCATTGAACTATCATTGCACCCCTGTAGTGTTCACTTTTATAATAGATCGGTGGTCCATTTTGAGTTCACTTTTGTGTAGCATGAAATAGGAGCCAAGGTTTTTGTTTTGTTAGTCAAATGGCTAATTGTTCCAGCACATTTATTGTATAGACTATACTTTCCTCCAGTCACCTCAGCACACTTGTCAAAAATCAATTTGCCATATATATAAGTGGGTTTATTTCTGGACTCTGTCTTCTATTCCATTAATCTTTATGTTTGTTTTTATATCAGTACCACACTATCTTGATTACTATAGCTTTTTGTAAGTCTTGATATCAGGTGGTGTAAGTCCTCCAGCGTTGTTGTTTTTCAAAATTTTACTGGCTATTTTGGCCTTTTGTGTTTCCATATACACTTTAGAATCAGCTTGTAATTTTCATAAAATTTCGCTGGGATTATTGGAATTCTATTGAATCTACAGATCAGCTTGAGGACAGTTGAGTTTTCTGATCCAAGAACATGGATTTCTTAGGTCATCTTTCATTTCAGCAATATTTTATAGTTTATTGTACAGTATTGCCATATATTATTAAAGGTATCCCTATTTTATTTTTTATGTGATTGTAAATGATATTTTTAAAAATTTCATTTTTTTCCTGTTTGTTACTGATATATAGAAACAGTTAACTTTTGTATTTTGGCCATTCTGCAATACTGTAAACTCATTTATTCTAGTAGCTTTTTTTTTGGTAGATTTCTTAGGATTCTCTACATAGTCATGACATCTTTGAGTAAAGATGGCTTTATTTGTTCCTTTCCAATATGATGTCCTTTCTTTCTTTTGTATGTTTCCCCCTTATTTCACTGCCAAGGACCTCCAGTACAAGGTTGACTAGAGAGTGGACATCCCTTGCCTTTTTTCAGATCCCAAGGGGAAAGTGTTCATTATGTCACCATTAAATATGATGTTAGCTTTAGGATTTTTATCATATTAATATGGTGGATTTCATTGATTGTTTTTCATTACCTAATGGCAAAATGCCTTAAGTTTCTCAATCTACAAAAATCTATTATTCATAGAGAAGAAATTTGTAAAATAAGATTGAAAAAACTGTAATCCACAGATCTAAAAAAATTCCCTTCAAACAATAAGAACATACAAAACATATTAAAGACATGTACAGGTAATCCTCCAGGTAGCAAGACAGGCTATTGATGTGTGTAGTTTCTTGTTTTTACTTATTGTTAATTAAAATTGAGATATCAAACATATTCCAAAAGCTATAAAAACTCTTATTGACATTGCTAATATGGTTCTAAAGGCATTAGAGGACAGAACCAGGAGATCCCTTGATTTGATCTTTAAAATCATAAAGGATGCTTTTTCAGCATCAACCGAGATGATGATGCAATTTTTTCCTTTTGTTTTGTTAATGTGCTGTATTACATTAATTGATTTTTTTGTGTTGAACCATCCTTGCATTCCTGGTATAAATCCCACTTGGTCATGGTATATAGTTCTTTTAATGTGTTGTTGGATTCAGTTTGCTAGTATTTTGTTGAGAATCTTTGAATCTGTGTTCATTAGAGAGTTTTCCTTTCTTTATTTCTTCAGGGTCTGTGTTAATGAGATAATGAACCCCCCTTTCATTTCTTATTTTATTTGCATCCTCTCTCTATTTTCTTTGTCAACCTTGCTGGTGATCCATAGATTTTACTGATTTTCTCAAAGAACCAACTTTTGGTTTTATTGATTCTTTCTATTGTTCTTTTGTTCTCCCATTCATTTATCTCTGCTTTAACCTTTGTTATTTCTCTTCTATTTGCTTTGGGGTTAGTTTGCTGTTCTTTCTCAAGTTTCTCCAGGTTAGCTGCTAAGTCCTCGATTTTTGCTCTTTTTATTTTTTAATATAGGCATTTAAGGCAGTAAATTTCCCCCTCAGCACAGCCTTTGCCACATCCCATAAATTCTGATAAGATGTATTCTCATTTTCATTCATCTCCAGGTAGCTGCTGATTTCTTTAGCAATTTCTTCTTTGACCCACTGGTTGTTTAAGAGTGTGTTATTTAATCTCCATGTATTTGTGAATGTCCTCATTCTGTAGTGGTTATTGAGATCCAGCTTCATCTCAGTGTGATCAGAGAAAGGGATTTGAATAATTTCAGTATTTTTAAATTTATAAAGACCTGCTTTGTCCCCCAGCATATAACCTATCCTGGAGAATGTTCCATGAGCACTAGAGAAGAATGTATATCCTGGTGCTTTGGGGTGCAATTACCTATATATGTCTGTTAGGTCTAATTCATTTATCAAGTTATTTACCTTCTCTATTTCCTTGTTGATCTTCTGTCTATAGAGGAGAGTGGTGTATTGACATCTCCTACTATTATTGTTGAAACATCTATCGCTCCCTTCAGTTTTGCCAATGTCTGTCTCATGTACCTTGGAGCTCCTTGATTGGGCGCATAAACAAATATGATTGTTATATCTTCTTGGTGAATTGACTGTTTAATTCGTATATAGTGTCCTTCTTTGACTCTTATGAGGTCCTTACATTTGTAGTCTATTTTGTCCTTTATTAGTATAGCTACTCATGCTTTCTTTTGGTTACATTTTTGTGGGAAATCTTTTTCCATCCTTTCACTTTCAATCTGTTTGTCTCCTTGTGTCTAAAATGAGCCTCTTGTAGGCAGCATATAGCTTGATTATGTGTCTTAATTCATTCTGCCAATCTGTATCTTTTAATTGGTAAGTTTAGTCCATTAACATTTAGAGTTATTATTGAAAAGGCATTTCTTGATTCCACCATCTTTTTAATTTTATTTGTCAGATCTATATATTCTTTTCCCTCTTTCTTTTGTGTTCTTGAAATTACCCTTAGTGGTACTCTTTAATTCTGTGCCCTCCTCCAGACCTCCCTCTCCTGTCTTTTTTTTTTCAGCCGGCAGAACTCCTTTTAGTATTTCTTGTAGGGCCAGTCACTTGTTGACAAATTCTTTCAGGACTTGTCTGTGAAAACTTTAATCTCTCCCTGAATTTTGAAGGACAATTTGGTTGGGTACAGAACTCTTGGCTGGAAGTCTTTCTCTTTCTGGATCTTGAATATATCATACCACTGCCTTCTCGCCTCCAGGGTGCTAGTTGAGTAGTCTGAACTCAGTCTTATTTGATTTCCCTTGTATGTAGTAGATTGTTTTTCTCTTGCTGCTTTCAGGTTTTCTGCTTCTCTTCAGCATTTGACAAACTGATTAGTATGTGCCTTTGGGAAGGCCTATTTGAATTTATTCTGTTTGGAGTTTTTTTTAGCTTCTTTGACTTGTATATTTATGTCCTTTGTGATGGTTGGGAAGTTTTCCCCCATTATATCCTCAGCCACTCTTCCTAGCCCTTTACTCCTCTCTTTTCCTTCTGGGATACCAATGATTCTTATATTTGCATGCTTTATTTTTTCTATCATTTCCCTGAGTTACCATTCAGTTTTTTCCATCTTTTTTTGCCATTTGCTGTTTTGAGTCTTCGAAGTGAATTATCCTGTCCTCTATATCACTTACTCTTTCTTCTGTCTCTTCAAATCTGGTATTGTATGTTTTTTATTTGGTCAACAGAGTCTTTAATCTCTGTGATTTCCACTATTTTTCTATTTATTCTTTCAAATTCCTCTTTGTACTCTTCTACTGTCTTCTTGGTCTCCTTTATGTCATTTGCTGTCGTGCTTATTTTATTAAGTAGAGTTGTATGAACATCTTTGATTAGTTGTTCCAGTGTTTGTGTCTCCTCAGGTGTTTTAATTTGGTCTTTAGGCAGGGCTATGTCTGCATTGCAATATGCTTAGTAATTTTCTGCTGTCTTTGTCATATGTAGATATCTTGATTGATTTACTTTGGGGAGTTGATTTCTTTCAGCAGTCTAAGGTCTTGTGTTTGTGGGATGGTTGTGCAGCAGGGATCAGGGCACAGGGTGGAGCACTCAGTACTGTGACTTCTTTCAGGGAAGGTTTGCGCGCAGGTTGAGGATGTTACTCTTATGCTTGTTAACATGGGCGCCCAGCAGCCAGGGAGGATGTAGCTGGTCTAAGGCACAGGGCCCTTTGTGCGCATGCGTGGGTCTGGGGGTGCCATAAATGGATTTGCTGCACTCGGGGGGGGGGGGGTGAGGCTGTGTGACACTTAGGGCGGGGATGGGGTGGGGTGGTGGCAGGGGGTGGTGGCGAAGTTGGGATCAGGTGGTGGTGGTGGCAGTGGGGGGAGGTGGCTGCGGGGGGCACTGCTACGGTAGCCCAGGTATGGAGGTCAGTGCCTGCAACCTTTATGCACTGGTAACAGCCTGCAGGAAATAAGGAGGGGGGGGTAGTGCTTGGGAAAGGTGTAGAAGAGGTGGGTTGGTCTGCACTTGGGGTGGGGGTGTGGGGCAAATACGTGCACTGGGGGTTGGTGGGGTGGGGGCGCCTGGAACTTGGGGAATGAGAGCAGATGACAGGGTTCAGGTGCATGGGGTGTGGGGTCCGCTGGTGAGGGTAGCACGCCCAAGGAACACGGCCTGGTTTACATTCTAGTCCCGCATACCCGTCTGTGCACTCCCACAGGCTCTGTGCCTCCACACCAGGCTCCAGCTTTCTGCCTCTCATTTCCTTGGCCTGTGCAACCAGGGCTGCTGCATGTGGTGGAGAAGGCTCTCCCAGGTCAGCCGCACTCCCAAATTGCTGCCTCAGTCACCCTCTTGTCCCTTCTCTAACTTTTCCATGGAGCAGGACATATCTCAAGCTGCTCTAGTCAGCCATCTTCCCAGAGTTAAGTATTTTAATTGGTTTTACTAGAGAATTCAATTATTTTTTCTTAAGAATCAAGATGGTCTTTGATTCTGCAAATAACTTTCTTTTTACTCTCTTTCCAACCCCAAATTGAGGGTTCTTGAATTTACCAAGAGCATATGCTCATAAACACTTAAAACACTTACGATAGCTATATCTATAAAAATTCAATTTTAAAGCAACCTTCAGCAAAACAATTAGGCAGAAGAAGAAGTGTCACCTGTGTATTTCAGATAGACAGCCACTAAATATTTTCATAGTTGAGTGTGCTGAGTGTTAGGCTTATCTTTCTCAGTTTATTTTCATTTTCCTTAAAGTCTGTGATTTATTTCATTCATTCAACAAATATTTCACTGCCTCTGTAGCAGTGAAAAAGACAGATTTGGTCATTGCTGATTACTCATTATATTATTTTTGCTGGAAGCACCAAAAATGGACCGTACATTTTCGCTTGGCTTGAATTATGCTTAGATATGGGGATTAGAACAGTCTAGGTAGAAAGATAACTGAGCAGAAAAATGAAAAACACTGAAGTAGGAGGATATGGGACCATGCATGAGGACTTTAAAGTGATAACTGTGTTTGACTTTAAGATTTGATTGATGTCAATTCAGACCCTTATTCTCTGCACCAAAAGAAAAATATAATAATTAAACCTTTATAACAGTGGCTCTCAACTGGAGATGGTCTTGTGGACATTTATCAATGTCTGGGAACATTTTTGGTTATCACAAAGGTGATGGTACTAGCCAGGGATATTGCTCATCATCCTTCAATGCATGGGGTGGCCCCCAACAAAGAAGAATTATTCAGGCCAATATGTCAATAGTGTCATTGTGGAGAACACCTGAACTACTTAGGGATTCATACATTCAAAGACATATCTAGAATATTTAAAAATGTAGTTTTAGATGAAATATAGTAGGTTGGTTTCATGGGAATGAACCCAGGAGTTATAATGGTCATGTTGCAGATACACAGTACTGAATTCTGTTTAACCTCCCCTGGAATAGTAAAGTGATGATGGACCAGAGGCTGTTTAATGGAGAAATGAATTAATGCAGTATAAATCACAGGGCTGGCTCTTTGAGGTCATCTGTCTGTCACTGTTTTGGGGAAGCATTTCACTCTATTCACATTGGTTAGATATATTCTGTTTCTGCTAATTTTGATCTCAGGGAAACAACACTGATTCATCAGTCATATGGTATCTCTCATTAACTTTTTTTTTAAAGCCCAGTTCCATGCCACTTATTCCACAAAGGCTTCCCTGAAGCATTCAGTTTAAAGTATTCTTTTCTTCTCTTGAACTTCCTTAACAGATAATCTATACCTATCTTAATAGTATATGTTATTTATGTGATTTACCTTTTCTTTAAATGAAAGTTCTTAAAGAGTCAGGAGCCATGACTGGTTCACATTCCTAATTCTCAAAGGAACCACTACGATACCTTATACATCAGAGGTATTCAATAAATAGAATGAATATTTGAATAAACATACAGTACTGAAAGATTATTATTGAATACAAACTTAGACATCTCCCAGCTGTTTTCCACCTTTCCTCATAGTGCACATTTGGTAAATCTTCCATCTTTTTAGCAGCTCTCCAAGTTCTCATGCTTCAGCTATAGGGTCTTAGAGAGTAGAGTTCTTTAACAAGTGCCAGCCACTACTTAACAAAATACCATTTAGTGAGTTCCAGTAAGCTTCAGGTGATTTCCCATAGGGTAGCTGCCAGAGTTCATACAACATTGAAAGCACCTTACGTAGGTGGAGCCCCAAAGTCGTTTAAGGAAACAAGGGACATAGATGACAGTAGAAGGAAAAATTTCTGCATGTTGTTTACAAAACCCAACTGAATTACTGATACTCAGATTTTGCATTCCTTTATGTGTGTGGGTGGGGGTGGTGGGGGATTAGGACTAACAAGAAAAATCTTAAAATGTATGAATATTACAGAGAAAATAAGAAAAGGGGGATAATTTTAAGGGGGTCCTATAAAAGTATAATAAAAAGCAAGACAATCTTTTATTGTTAAATAGCATAGTGGTAGAAGAAATGATTGTTGTCAATATATGTATGGAGATTGTAAAGGCCACAGTATAATTAATTTGCAGGACTTTTTTTTTTTTTAACGTTCCCATTTTTTTTCTTCAGTGTGGTTCTTGAGCATTGTTCACTGGTATTTTGATTCTAGCAAGTTTTTCACTTCGTTTATTTTCATTGCTAAGTAAGGAGATTCACCTTTATCTGGGTGATTCAAGATCATGATTCTTCTGTGCACTGTTCTAATCTTGGCCTTGTTACAGATGAGCTTACATCTAAAGTAAGACTACCTTCTTGCCTACTCATTTTCTGTTCAAATCCTCCTTTATAGGAGGATGAAAAGCTAGGAGTTGAAATCTTTGCGGTTTCTGTGATTACTTGTCCAAGAGTTTTCCGCATCTGAAATGTATAGCGACCTGCAAATGCAAAAGCTGTGACACCCAATCCTACAGTTACGAAGTGTCTTGCCAGTCTCTGTTCAATGTCAGTGTCGAGCAGTTTGGCCCAAGGTGCCGAGAACTCATGGTAGTGCAGCCCCTCGCCCACAGCGGGGATGCCTTACCTGGCAGCCATGACAATGTGGCCTAGGGAGACCCATTTAATTTCCATTGTTTTTAATTTCATTAAGTAAATTCTGGCTGACAGTCTTATTCTACATGCTACCAGAAATTTCATACTCTGAGATTCATATATACTTAAAGGGCTCTAAACTTTTTCATTAAAAAAATACTATCCACTTATTTATGATTTTTTTTTTTTGTTAAAAGTACTATAAACATTTTCATCTGTATACCATTGTGCTTGAAAGGGGATAAAAAAAAAAAGGTCAGCCAAGGTCTTCATCACATACGTACTTCCATTTGTATTTTTAGTGCTTGTTCTTATATTTTCATTTACAACAGATAATTTGCCTTCTCAGCTACCCGCTGTTTCTGCAACATGTTTGCTATACCATCTCTTTCTACTCTGATCTACTTATTAATGTTATTTACCGGTGGTTCAGATTTAAAAGTTGTGGGTCATTCTGTTCACTGCTCAGAGCTACCTTACTTTACTTCAGTAAACTGCAGTTGCTTCTCCTGCCATGTATCTTCCTACTACATGTACACAAAATCTTAGGTTACAGACAAGTAGACTAAGGGATCTTAGAGCTCTTAAAGCTCTCATTTTATAGGTCTATTACAGTTACATTTAAAATAAGGTGTGAAGTAATTTGCTATGCACAGAAAGGCTTTATAATGGAATAATGACCATTACCAACTTTAAAAACCATATTAGAAAAAATTTGATGTTTTGGTTGGAAATAAAATTTTTCTGATAAAATTCCTTATAAAATTTGAAAGACTGAAAGAGAATAAACCATACTTAGGGCCTGCATCAACTAAGAAATACCATCTAATATAAGCACGATAGAGATGAATTTCTTAACTTGAAGAACATATGTAAAGTAAACAAAATTCATAAAATTGTAACATTTTAATATTTAGGGATATAACGTGCATCTTGCTAAGAATGTGAATAATCTGAAAAATTTAAGGTTTCTTGATATGCATGTTATATGAATTTGATTAATGTGAAAGTTTTTAAATTCTTTTCTCTCAATGTCATTTTGAAACATTCTAAAGTCACTATACCATCACAAAACACTTAGCATCTAGTTATTTTGAAATTCAGTTCAATCAAACCAAACAACCCAAATCTGGGAGTAAATACTGAGTAGTTTTTGATATTCATACTTTCCACACACCCCTCCCCCCCATCAAACTAAGCTCAAGCTTATTTCATTATAACATAGTCTTTTGTTTTGGGTAATTTTGCTGACATATATTCACTGTTATTATTTATTCTAATATAACAAACTGAAAGACCTTTACAGTAAATTATCCTGAAAGAGGAGAGGAAATGTTCATTATAAATAATTTAAATACTTGAACTAGGGTGGATAGAGCAATATTTATAAAGGTAGCTCAGTAGGTGATAGTGACCTTAAGAAGCATTTCTTAAAAATCAGAAGGTAAATTTACTTATAAAGAGCCTTATTCTGCACATCCCTAAACCAGTATGTGTACTCCCACTTCGTTGGTTAGGTGACTGTTCTAGTTTGCTGTTTGCCAGAATGCAATATACCAGAAATGGAATGGCTTTTAAAAAAGGGGAATTTAATCCATTGCTACTTTACAGTTCCAAGGCTGAAAAATTGTCCCAATTAAAACAAATCTATAGAAATGTCCAATCTAAGGCATCCAGGTAAAGATACCTTGGTTCAAGAAGGCCGATGAAGTTCAGGGTTTCTCTCTCAAATGGAAGGGCACATGACAAACACAGTCAGAGCTTCTCTCTCATCTGCAAGGGCACATGGTGAACATAGTGTCATCTGTCAGCTTCCTCTTCTGGCTTCCTGTTTCATGAAGCTCCCCAGGAGGCATTTTCTGTCTTCATCGCCAAAGGTCACTGGCTGATGGACTCTACTTCTCGTGGCTGCGTTTTTCTGCTCTGTTTTCTCTGAATCACTCTCATTCTCCAAAATGTTTCCTCTTTTATAGGACTTCAGAAACTAATCAAGACCCACCCAAACGGGTGGAGACACATCTCCCCTAACCCATCTTCGCAACCACTCTTGATTGGGTTACATCTCCAGGGAGATGATCTAATTACATACAGTACTGAATAGGGATTATTCTGCTTTTACGAAATGGGATTTAGATTAAAACATGGCTTTTCTAGGGGACATACATCCTTTCAAACCAGCATAGTGACAATACAAAGGAAATTAACCTACAAATATTTACTAGATCAGCATTTCAATTTGTGGGAACATATAAAGGCACAATGAAGAAATTAACATAGTTTTAATTAATTGACCACATAATGCTACCCTATAGAAAACGACTCCCAGGTATAGAACTGTAAGTATTTCCTAATCTCTACTGCTTAATTAAACTGAATAAATAAAAGCAGAAGTCCTTCTGACTAGCGATATGAATGAAGCAGATCTGGATAGGACTAAGGTAAATTGGAATATAGGGTAAAGAGTGATATGGTACATAGTTTAAAACTTCAGCTTCTATGTGAGACCAAAGGGAGAGATGTTTATTTGGTGCAAAATTTATATTTTGGGTAGCATATTATCTAATTTAACTTGTATGGCCAAGTTTACTTGAACACCATAGTTACATGGAATCTTGAATAGGGCTTGAGATCTTGTTGGTTTGTCCAGGTTAGTGTGATGCCCCAATATATCACAAAGTAATTTGGGCAGAGAATAAAAAAAGTATTTGCAAAGTCCCCTTGGAGGACTGGGGAGAAGGGAGGAAATGTTAAGCTTCCCCATCTGGGGAAATCCTGATATGTTTGAAGCAGTAGGGACAGCCAATTCAATAGGCTGAGCCCTCTATCTTGGGCTATGAAACTTCTTGGAAAGGAGAAGCTAAGCCTACTTAAAATTAGGCCTATGAGTCACCACCAGAGAACCTCTTTTGTTGCTTAGATGTGGCCTCTCTCTCTAAGCCAACTCGACAGGTGACTCACTGCCCTCCCCCCCCCGAGGGGGTCATGACACCCAGAGGTGTAAATCTCCCTGGCAACATGGGACGGAATCCCCAGGAGGAGCCGGGACCCAGCATCATGGGATTGAGAAAGACTTCTTGACCAAAAGGAGGAAGAGAGAAATGAGACATGTGAATAAAGTTTCAGTGGCTGAGAGATTTTAAACAGAGTCGAGTAGTTATCCTGGAGGTTATTCTTATACATTATATAGATAACCCTTTTACGGTTATGGTATATTGGAGTGGCTACAGGGAAGCACCTGACACTGTTTATAACTGTGTTCCAGTAGCCTTGATTCTTTTTTTTTTTTTTTAATGTTCACATAAGCTTTATTTCTAATAGTCAAAAATTAGAAACAACCCTAAAGTCCTTAAATGGGTGAATGGCTAAACAAACAGTAGTACGCTCATTATGCATACCACTGAGCAATAAGGAATGAACTATTGATGCACTGAACAGTTTGGATGGATCTCAAGGGAATTAGGCAGAGTGACAAAAGCCAGTTTCAAAAGGCTATATTATACAGTATGGTTTCATTAAGATTCTCAGGTGACAAAATTATAGCGGTGAAGAACAGATTAGTGGTTTCAGGGGTTAGGGATGGAGTGGCAAGAGGGTAGGGAGATGGGTTTGACTGTAAAGGTGTACCACAAAGGATCTGTGTGGTGGTGGGACTGCTGTATATCTTGATTGTGGTGGTGGTTATATGAATCTACCCATGATAAAGTTGCATAGTAACACACACACACACACACGTGCCTTTAAGACCCATGAAATCTGAATAATGTCTATGTACTGTACCAATATCAGTTTTCTGGTTTTGATATTGTACTAAGTCATAGAATATATTACCATCGGGGAAAACTGGGTTAAGGGTATACAGGACCTCTATGCATAATTTGGAAATTTACTGTGAATCCATAATATTTCAAAATTTTGTATCATATTTTAATGCCTGGTGAGAAAATTATCTCCCCTACAAGGTTATGAAAGAATCCACCCATAGTTTTCTTCTGATATTTTTGTGGTTTCACTTATTAGGTGAATCCAAGTAAAACAGAAAGTCCCAGTACATCCAACTGGTTACAACATCTCCTCTTGAGATTTTCATATACTTTTCGAACTGCAACTGAGATAAATTCATGACTTTTCCTGCAAACCTGGTTATTTTTCGGTAGTCCCTATTGTAATGAAGCCTCCCCACTCCCTCCTGCCAGATATCTGATTCACACAAGCCAGAGGCAAGGAGCCATCCTTGATCACCCCCCCCCCCCCCATATCCCACCATTTCAAGGTCAATCTTTCATTGAGTCTTGTCAGTTTTACTTTCTAAATACCTCTTGAATAAATTCACTTATCAGCTTTTTATCCATGATCATAATCCAAATTATCATCATATTTTGTGGGTGTTTCAGCTTGCTAAAGCTGCTGGAAGGCAATATACCAGAAACGAGTTGGCTTTCACAATGAGATTTATTAACTTACAATTTACAGTTCCCAGGCCATGAAAATGTCCAACTCAAGCCATCAACAGAATGATACCTGGATTCTGAAGATAGGATGCTGGCATCAGGACACCTCTGTCACATGGGAAGGCAAATGGCTGGTGTCTCCTGGTTCTTGGCTCCCAAATTGCATTGCTTTCAACTTCTGGTTCCAGTGCCTTCCTCTCTTAGCTTCTCTGGGGATTTCCTGTGTCTCTTAAATTCATCTGTCTTTTCTGGGGCTTCTCGGAGCTCTCTGGGCTTTTTTTGTGTGTCCTTTATCCTCTTAAAGAGGACTCCAGTAAAGAGATCAAGACCCACCTTGAATGGGGTGGGTCACACCTCAATTGAAATAATCTAATCAAAAGGTCCCACCCACAATAGGTCTATACCCACAGGAATGAATTAAAAGAACCTGACTGATATTGTGAGCCACTGATTGTATAATATGGTTGGACTGTATGTATGTGGATATTTCTCGATAAAAATATTTTTTAAAAAAGGGAACATGACCTTTTCTGGGGTACATAAGAGCTTCAAACCAACACAGTGGGAATACTGCAGAAACTAACTGGAGAGGTGGGGCAACATAGTGACATGGAATTAAGTTCATCCTCTAGAGCAGCTATAGCCAGGAAGTGTCTGAAACAACTATCTGAGGGACATCCATGACTGAACACACATCATACAACAGTCTGAAATGGGGTAGCCTTGAGTGTTGAAGACAACTGTATAACAATATAGCTGTTACAATGTGACCATGTGATTGTGAAAACCTTGTGTCTGATGATCCTTTTATCCAGGGTATGGACACATGAGTACAAAAATAAGGAAAGGATAAATAAAGGCCAGGGGGAGGGGGTAAGGGGTGAAAAAAATTGGGTCGACTGAAATATTAGTGGTCAAAGAGAGGGAGGGGTAAGTGGTATGGGATGTATGAATTTTTTTCTTTTCACTTTTTCTTTTCTGGAGTGATGGAGTACAAAAATCTGAAATCAATTATATGCTATACTTTTCACTAACCAAGTAGCAGAATGGAAGATCTCTTAATTGCATTACATATATATATCCCTGAAGAATCTTTACAAATTAAATAAAAATTATACTCACCTTTCATCAAAATATCTATTGGAAATCTGCTTTTTTAATCTAATAGTATTGTTATTTTAGATGACTCCTGCATTCTCATAACTACTAAAATACAATGAATTTAAAAGGCATTTTTTCCCTTTCCCTCTCTCAAATAAAAAAATCTCCAACTTTATTATATGCAAGACATTTTCTCTTATATAACTTGCATTTTAAAACTAGCTCCAAAAAGTCAGAAAAATAATTTGAAGTCTTAAATATAAGTTTTTAAAAATAGAAACAGATCACTGAAAATAAAGTATGAAACTATTTTCCTTTTAACCAAAATACCAAATATTTTAAACTTTGTATATTTCTCCCCTTACATTTAATAATTTCTAATAAAAGGAAATCTCTTCCAAGACTACAACAGAAATTTCTGAAATCCCTCAAATATATAGACTTTAGGAAAATAGACTTACCAAAAATTGAAATTCCTAACCCATTATGCAGCTTTATGAGCTAGTACATTTAAAAAGAAATTATTTTGTAACTTATGCTTAGATTTAATGGATGACCATGGGTCCCAGAGACTGACAAATCTTATTGGCAGCAAACAACGCAAGGGATGACAACATTCCTGGAACTCTTAATCTTAAATTATAATTGAAAACTTCATTTTAGTCATAGAAAAATTTAAAAACCACACCTACCATAAACAAGTTACAAGGGAAACAAATAAGAAAATAGATTGTGTTTTATCTTTGTAAGCTTATTCTACTTCAAAATGCAATTTTTTTAGGGTCAGGGAGAATTCCTATACAAATAAAACTAAACATTTGTTCCCTTTGCTTTGAAAAATATTTACAGTACATGTTAAAACAAGCTAAAAATGTACACCTGCTATACTGCTGGCCAGTGATGAGATGAGCAAAGACGCAAAGTGCTTATTCAATTATCTTAGCATCTTAATTTGTTTGTATTGTTAAGCTATTATAGATAAACTATGGAAAAATTAGAAACATTATTAATAAACAGCTCTTGTGTAAGACATTACACAAGTTGCCAAAGTATTATACATTCACTGTGGTAAAAACTGTACATATGTATTTTGTGTATCCTTAACACTGCAAAATTTACATTTCAGTTGTTTCAATGTCTCAAAAATCTGAGTTGAAAAAAGTCTATTTTCTTTTGACAAAGATGACGTTAACTAACTGATTAGGTTCATGAAGCTTTTTAGGAAACTCAATACTTTTTTACTCATGTCCTCATGAAGAAAAATTCATTAAATTTTGAAAGTTTCGAGCAAATATTTTCACATCTTTGCTGGCTAGCATCATGATATATTTAATAATGGTCCACAGCAATGTGAAAAACAAAACTTTGTTCTGAAAGTCCACTTTGGTCTCATAGTGAAGTTCTTTTCTTTTATCCAGTCATGTTGTCTCTTATTTGATCCACTCGAAGAGCAAGGTCCTTGAAGGATGGGCGTTGATTTACATTATTGTTCCAGCATTCTGACATAATCATATAAATCTGTAGAAGAGAAAATGGATCAAATTTACAACGAACACAATAAACTGCCATCTTTCAATTGGTGGAAGACATGGATTCAG
Source organism: Tamandua tetradactyla (assembly GCF_023851605.1). Classification (NCBI taxonomy): domain Eukaryota; kingdom Metazoa; phylum Chordata; class Mammalia; order Pilosa; family Myrmecophagidae; genus Tamandua; species Tamandua tetradactyla. The sequence goes on from NC_135328.1 coordinate 92,848,074, forward strand.
GACTCCTACTTAATTTTCCTATAAAGGACATGTATCAGCAAACTGAAATTTATAAAATAGATCTAAAATTCTTGAGTACAAAATAAAAATAAAATGCATGAATACTGTGGGTAAAAATTTTTGTTACCTCATCTGGGCACCCATCTGGTCTTGGTAACCTTCCATTATTCTTCAGGAGTTCTATCAAATGGAACACAATCATCTGTCCTTGTTTGTCGTTGCCAATCATACGCATAAATTCCTGAAACACAAGCCCATTTATCAGTAGGTTTTTTAAAAATCTATTTAATTTGAAGCATAATTATTCTCATCTTCTTCCAGTAAATTGGAAATATTGCTATATTTTCTCAAATGTTTTGAAACATTAAAAACAGACTATATTAAAGATCAAAAACTACCATTTCAGTTATATTTCAGAAAAGACAGTTAAATATGGACTCCCTATTTATTTCAGAAAAGACAGTTAAGTGTAAGCTACCTGCAGTGCCATTTTCATAATTCCAATATATACTCAACAAAAAATCCCTGTAAAGGGGGTCCAAACCTAAAAACATATTCAGTTGTTGTTTCAACACATCATATTATATTTCAGTTAAAAAAGAAAGTTAAATATAAAAGAGGAAATAGAAAATACAGATTGAATAATTAAGTATAAATACAATACAAAGAATACTTTCATTTGTCAAAAATCATAACTATAAGGAGAAACATTTACAACACATGATTTACATATTTAAATATAGAGCTCATAAAAACTGGTAAAAATTTACAAATGTAAAAAGGAGCAAAACACACAAGACAATTCACGTGCACTTACACATCTCCTAAATATCCAATAAACACATAATCACACTAAAAACAGATTAAATAATTAGGTAGATGGAAATAGTAGTAGTCAATGAGTGGGAGGGGTGAGGGGGATGATATGTATGAGTTTTTTCTTTTCATTTCTTTTAATGGACTGATGGAAACATTCTAAGAAATGATCATGGTGATGTATATACAACTATATGATGATACTGTGAGCCATTGATTGTACACCAAGTATGAAATGTTCATATCTTAAGATTGTTCATGTTTGTATGTTGTTTTGTTTTGCCAATTTAAAAAAAAGATTAAAATCCAAAGAAAAAAATCAAATGAGATATCAATTTAGCAAAACTGAATATATGGCCAATACTGGCAAATGATGAAATATACACCCCTATACATTGCTATCAAGGGTATAATCTGGTACAGCTTTTCTGTATTTTGAAATTTTTGATTATTTTGAAATAATCAAAAACCTTTAAAAGAGTTCATAATCTTTCACCTATAATTTATTTTTATTCTAAAATGATAACCAAAGATAAACAAATATAAGGACATATGTATTTACTGAAGTGTTACATAAAGAATGATAAATGAAAATGATTGCCTAGCAATATATATCCTTATTATGTATGGAATGCTACCCTGCAGTTGCAGTAAATATTTATTAATTTAGGAAAAACCCATGCTTTTTTACAAATCCATGTGAAAAAGGACAGCAATATAGTTTCTGTGGTATGATCTTATTTCCATAAAAAAACACATTTTTAAAAGAAATATTTGAGATACATTTTTACTTTCATATATAAAACAAAAAGAATTATAGTGGCTATCTCTGAGTAGTTGAGTTAGAGATGACTTTTATTTTCTTTTTAGGTTCTTTTATTAAAAATAATTCTACAACAAACAGAAAAAATAATTTCAAAATTTATTTTAACTTGTGCAATAATCCCTAGAAAGAATGAACTTATTGGTTTGACTAAAAATATTGAGAATATATGAAACAATGTGCCAACTCTCCTGTTCAAAAAACTCAAGTTAACTTAATGAGTAAGTTTGGTGGTAGTTTCTGGGATGCTGCTTTACTAATGAACATTAAGAGGCTCTAATTTGAGCTCTAGGCTTATTATTAATATTTGATTTAAAAGCCTTTCTAATGTTAAAAAATTAAAAATATATACAAGCCACTGACCGCTGGTGGACTTTTACTCTTCTCAATATACGTGAAAAGTTCATACAGGACCACTCCAAAGCTCCAAACATCAGAGGCCACGGAAAACTTGCTCTCTGTCAGTGATTCTGGGGCATACCTGTAATATATGGAAAGTATTTAAAAGATAGTTACTAGACATGCCAACTCTTCATTTTACCTGCAAATCATTGGACAAAGAAAACAGGGTGTACAGAGAAGAGTTAACATAGCACGCCTGAGGTTGCTATCCTTAGAAAGGTCTGTTTGTAATGTTGGCCCTTGAAGCTACTGTCTGAGAACCTATATTTCAGAAGGTTTTCTACCATTCTCTAAACTGATGAGTGGCTAACTATACTTAAACTGTTTGCACAAATAATATGGCTAATGCTGAATATGTGCTACCCTTAGAATCTGGAATTTTAAGTGAATCCAGTATGTGCTAGGCAAAGGATGCCTATGTGACCAGTCCCCAATAAAAACCTTGAGCACTGAGTTTCTAATGAGCTTCCTTGGTAAACAACATTTCACACATGTTGGCACAATATACTGAAGGAAGTAAGAGTGTTCCATGTGACTTTACTGGGAGACAACACTAAGAAGCTTGTGCCTGGTTTTCTCCAGACTTTAGCCCATATGCCTTTTCTCTGCTGATGTTGCTTTGATTTTTTTCCTTGTAATCAATCTCAACTCTGCGTACTTCTATATACTGAGTCTGTGAGTTCTCCTAGCAAATCACTGAATCTGGGAATGGCCTTGGGAACCTCCAACGCATAAAGATGGGAAATCCAAGTAAATTTATTTTTGTCTGTATAGGCAGTACCAGAGTTAAGTGTAAAGTACCTTCTAAGAACTTAAGCTACACTTTGCAATTTAACTTTAAATCCGGAGTTAGCAATATACTAAGTATCCTAGAGAAAAAAGGATGCAGCAATCCTTGAAGCTATTAACATATAAAAGAAAAGTTTAAATCAGAAGGGGGCACTTACTAGAAGGAACACATAAAATAAAAAGTTGGAAAGGGAAATAGTATCATTGCCCACTCAAATGTTAACACCACTGGAAGAATTTTTAGCTAATGGACTGTGAATATTATAGTTCCATGGCTAAGAATATCCTTATTTTAGAGATTGAGATGGCTATAGAGATCTTTTATAGACTGATGAAATTGAACATACAGATTACATAAATTTAATCTGTCCTTCAAAATTGAATTTGTTTCCTCAATCCCTGCCCTGATTTCTCAAGACTTCACTTCTGAATTTCTGTAGTATTTATAGTCCACAATACACAGTTTATTTTAGTTATAATCTTACATTTAGTTATGTTTATAAAATAAATGCTATATTTTTGTTATAATCTTAAATTTAGTTATGTTTATTTTATTGTAGCAACAGATACACAACAGATTTACAAAACATAAAATTTTCCCATTTTAACCCACCTTTAAATGTGTAATTCAGTGGTATTAATTATATTCACAGTACTGCGATCCCCGACATACAATACCCAAACTTTTTCATCACCTCCAACAAGAAACTCTGTACCTATTAAAAAAAAAACTCCCTCTGTCCCTCAGCCCCTTGCCCCTTGAAAATCTTTAATTTACCCCTTCACCTTTGAAGCCATCTGGTCCTGGGCTTTTCTTTGCTATGACGTTTATGATTACTGGCTCAATCTGCTTAGTAGTTATTGGGGTGTTGAGAAATTTTATATCTTACTGAGTCAGTACAGGTAGTTTGCATATTTCTAAGAATTTTTCCATTTCATCTAAGTTACCTAATTTGCTAGTGTATGGTTGTTCATAATGTCCTATTATGGTCCTTTTTATTTCTGTGGGGTTGGTAGTAATGTCCTCCTTTTCATTTCTGATTTCAGTTATTTGTGTCCTCTTTTTTTCTTTGTCAGTCTAGTTAAAGGTTTGTAGATTTAATTGATCTTTTCAAAGAAGCAACTTTTGGTTTTGTTGATTCTGTTTTTTTTTTTTGTTCTCTATTTCATTTAAGTTTCCTGTAATCTTTGTTCTTTCCTTCCTCCTGCTGCTTTGGGTTTAGTTTGCTCTTCATTTTCTAGCATCTTAGTTATGTTATTCTTTAATGTGTCAGTTCTACCCCACAAATAGAATATAACCTCCTTGAAGACAGTGCTACTCCCTGACACCTTTCAAAATACTCTGTTCCTTTGGCTTTCACTCTTTTAATTCTTTCCTCATATCTATGGCCATTTTTATGTCTCTCCCATCACTTCCTCCTCATCTCTCCATCCTCTAAATTTGGGGTTTCTCATTGTTTACATCTATAAAAATGCAAAATAAACATAGAATTTATGCTGAACCTTATCACACTATAGAAATAAATAATATTCATTCAAGGATATATAAACTAATTGGAGAAGAAAGCAGTACCATTCATCTCATTAGGAAATGTCTCCAATACATTTTTTAAACGTTTTTAAATTGTGAAATACAACATATATAAAAAGCAAAGAAAGAAAAAGCAATAATTTTCAAAGTACAGGGTTCAAACTGAGACTCTATAAAGTTTCATTCACCAAGTTTGCTTTCGGGAAACCTACAATTCCCATAGGGTTCCCAGGACAGGTAAATCCTGAAACCCAGAGGGACCAGGCTTTCTGAGATTATCAACTAATTACATTCCCCTAATCCTTTAGTGTTGACACACCTTCTCAACATAAAAAAGTCAGAATAGGCATTGCCTAAAGAACCCTATAGACCGGGAGAAAGATGACAAAGGAGGAGGAGTTATAATAGCGAAGATAGGATTTAACAAACAAGTATTGTTAAACTGCCGAGTAACTTCCATCTGGCCTCCAACACACTTTTTAAAATATCTACCCAAATATGTAATTATGTATGTTATTTGAAAATGGTATTTTGATAATTTCAATGGTAATTCAATAAAAACTGAATTCTTATAAGAGTTTTATGGTTACATAAATGTAAACATTAATTTCAATTTAGAGACCACATTTTGGTTATAAACAAGATAGATGGTCAAAAGACTTTCCATGTATAAAATGTTACATTAAGCAAAATTTTGAGTGATAATTTTAAGGAGAAAAAGGAATGCTACAAAGTTTCTATCAAAAATGAAAAAGTCTGTTCTTATGTTTTTTTAAGTGGTGACAGTTGGCTATTAAATTGCTGTGGTTTTTAAATTCCATTGCAGACATTTAAAATATTGATATAATTCTAACTTAAATGTCAATGTACTTTAGAAATGTCTTGATACTTTAGAAAATACATCATTTACAAGTATTTAAACTTAACAAAGAAGAATTTTAGATATCAATTTAAAAGTGTACAAGAAAGGACACAACTTTTCAAAATTTATTTAGGGGTACATATATAAAAAGCATTTGAAAATCAATGGCCTAGATTCCTGCAAAGGTTGCCTAACCGGTCTTGTCTCTGCTACCAGCCTCTCCTTAATACAATATATCATTTATACCAGTGGTTCTCAAATCTTTTGGTCTCAGGCCTGCTTAACACTTTGAAAAACTACTGAAGTCCCCAATATCTTTCCTTGTGTGGGTTATAGCTATTGATACTTCAGTATTATATATTAAAACTTGAAAATTGTAAAATATTTATTAAATAAAATAGTAGACCCATTACCCAAATATAAATATATTTATGAAAAGTAACTATTTTCCAAAAACAAAAAAAAATTGGTGAGAAGAATAGCACTGATTTACACTTTTGCAAATCTTTTTAATGTTTAGTTTAATAGAAAACATATGTAGTGTGTGGAAAATTCCTTTATGTATGCGTGAAAAGAACAGATAAATCTTGGGATTCTCATCAAAATATTTTTGGCTCCATGGACTTCCCAATCTCCTGAAAGGAGATTCCAGAGGTCCCCACACTTTGAGCATTGTTTCTATACACCAAAATTAGGACAGTTTTCCTAAAATATGAATTGCACCATGTTATCCCCTACCTCTAATTTCTTACTTACATGCTGTATACTAAATAAAGTCTGGACACATTAATATGGCATATACAGGGCTCAATGTCTTTTCAGCCCCAATTACTCTGTTTCTGATTTTTCCATATACTGGCAAGTCACAGATCCTCTTACTCTTGTCATCTTCCTGCATGGAATGCCCTTCCTCTCTTACCTATCTGACAAACTCCTACCAATCAATAGTTGAAATAGCACCTCTTAGTTGTAGTTTTTTCTCACCAGAGTTATTCATACTCTTAGGCTTTCCTGTTATTTTCCTCATTGTAGAACTTATACATTCTGAATTGCAATGATTTGATATTCATTTGGTTTTTCCTAAACTGAGAGTTCTTGAAGGAAAGGGACTATAGATAGTGGAGCTGTCAATCAAATTAGCCTGTCCTACCTACTAAGGACAGTTCCTCTTGTCTAATTACTCCTATCTTCTTATACCAAGCTCTTTGTATGGTGTTTCACCTCACTAGGTGCTTAATAAATGTTTACTAAATTTTACCTGTTATATATGCCCAGCTCACTGGATCTTCATTTATCTAGTCTTTATGGATTGCCAGCTAATTCAATTTACCTTCTTTAATTTCTCATTTTGAAAAAAAAAAGTCATGAAATTAATGTACCACTGGGACATGCCCCAAATAGATGGCCAAATTTAGATGAGTCTTAATTTCTAGTTTCACTTATACCCTAAAAATAATTAGATGAAGGTACACTAATGATTGTCATCAGGACATTCTTTTAGAAGTATTTTTATTATCATGAAAAATTTAAAGCATGTACAAATTAGAGAACAACAAATACCATGTACCTATCATTCAGCTAAAGTTATTGCCTCTTGTTCCATCTATCACTCCCCACCTCACTTCTCTACTCCTAGTATTTATTTTAAGTGATCCCAGACAAGACAGTATTTCAACCATAATTATTTCAGTATGTATTTCCAAAAGATAAGGACTCTTCTTTAAAAAGAATTCACAATAGCATAAGTTACCCTTCTGTGGAAGTGATTCTAAATCACTCGTGCTTTCCTACCTGATTTCCTTCGAGGCTAAACTCTGTAATATCAGGGATTAGTTGTAAAATTTATGAATACAAAAACAAAAAAAGTGAAGACAAATAGAACATGAACCATAAATTTAGGAATAGCAAATTGAATATATATTTCTAATAATTCTGATAAATCTAGAAATATTTATAAATTGAAACCAATTTGTTTGTTTATTCATTCTCATTCAAGTCAGAAACCCAAAATGTAGATAAAACATACTTAACTAAAATAAATAAACCCATTCCCTAATATTTTCATTTGATTCAAACAATACTATCTTAATAGTATTATTTTAGTACATGAATAAACAAGAATTAAAGTCTATTTGGAGTGTATCCAAAATCAAAACATTTAAATGCAATTTCATCAAGCCATCCCTAGAAAAAATACACCATAAATGAATTAAGACATAAAAAATATGATGAAAGAAAACCTTTCATCAGTCCAGATCAATAGAAACAACAATGCAAAATACAAAATTAGGTTTTTCCTGGTGCTTCTCCATGCAAAAATATATATATATAGGTTTTATGCTCCTCACAATTAACTCACAATTTTAACTGAAGAGCAAAAAAATCACCTTTGCACCATGTTATTCTCTGCCTCTAGTTTTCCACTTACATATGGTATACTAAATACACACTGCATGCTAAATGACATTTAAACTATTGATTAATAAGATTAATTGATAGACAAGAGAGGAAGAGCATTCCATGCAGGAAGATGATAATTTACCTTCTCTGTTTGCCTTCTCAATTCTACTAATAATGCCAGACTGAGGCACCATCCTGGTTAAGAAAGCTTAAAAGCACAAATCTGGAATTTGAATCCCAGTTCTACCACTTTTTAGTTGTATGTTCTTGGGCAAACTATTTACCTTCTCTATCTCTCAATTCCCTCATGCTTAAAATGGAGATAATAATGCATATACTTCTATGGTTGTTATGAGATAATCTGTGAAATGCACTTAGCCCAATTTAAACATGTAATAAATGTTAGCTATTATAACTACGTAAATACCAAACTACTAAACAATAAATATACAGTTTGAAATTTGTACTTTTAAATTTCACTTAATTGTATCGAAATATACTCACCAAAATATGGGACTCTCACCAGGTTCTTTCACTTTATAATATTCTTTGTCTTGTGGCAAGACTTTGGTCAACCCAAAATCTCCAATTTTAACTCTGTTCTCATTCTCCACTAATATGTTTCTTGTTGCCAGATCCCTGTGAATATACCTTTTTGAACCAAGATACTCCATACCCTATAGGAAAAATAACATTTTCCTTTGAACTAGTTGAAAACCAATTTAAGTTATCTACCTCTATATACTCCGTTTATTATCTAAGAAAAATCTGTAGGATTTTATTTAACAATTACTTCAATATGCTCACTTCATCTACAACAAATAGCCAGGATATTAGATACCTTGCATATCTGAGATGTGTACTGCAGAAGTCTTTTATGATCTATCCGTTCTTTATGTTTTTGGAGATAGTCTCTTAAACTTCCATATGGTAAATATTCCATAATTAATCTCAGATTACGCCGGCCTTTTAACATAAAAATGGGAACATAATGTTTTACTTAGCCATATTTTATTATTGAATATTAGAAAACAACCATATGCAAATGATTTAAAGATACATAAAATCTGAGTGTAAGATGTAAAACTTTATTCTAAATTAAAGGTGATGAAGTGGTTAAGAACACACAGGCTTTCTGAATCAAGATGTTTTGCAAAGAAGCTTTAAAAAGTTATATTTTAGCCTTCTGTAGACTATTTAGGTAAACTAAAGCTAATAATAAAACTTCCTTTGTCTATTTATAGTGAACAAAAAGCATCTAATTTAAAACTTATTTTTATAGAAAATGTAGGAAAAGACCATTTCTTTCCTTAAAAATGATATTCTCCTCGTAAGCTTATGCAAGTAGTAAACCAACGCCATCCTCAGTGAAGAGAATGTTTAACCAACTAGCTAAGGACTTTAAATGCTTCTTTCTCTGGGCATTGACATATCATATATCCTGATCTTGAGACACGTGTTATGTTTCTATTCTCCTTTATGCAAAAGATATATCTTGAGTTCAGAATAGTTTTCAATAGGCAACGTACCAGCACTGTAGCACACTCCTTTGTACTTTACAATGTTATCATGCTGCAGGGATTTAAGGATTTCAATCTCTCTTTCAAAGTCTCTGAGGTGTTCTTCAGTACTGTGTTGTAGTTTTTTCACAGCCACCACCTCCCCAGTGTTGTCCTCTAGAGGATCATACCGGCACATCTCCACACTCCCAAAATTTCCCTAGATAACAAGTCACATTAAAATAGAAATCTCAAGTTTTCTAGAGAAGTTAATAAATTTTAATTATACAGACAATCCCAGTAACTAGAATTGGCAGACATATCTCTAAGCTTTGCTAAGCAACTTTAGAATAAGAAAAAGAAATACTATATCCAAGATTTCCAAGATTGGTAGTACACCTATATATTAATTTCTTCAAAAGGAAATAAGGCTGATATATTAACAACTCCAAAAAAAAAAAGATGGGCGTACGGGTAGTTTGGTGGTTAGAATGCCTGCCTTTCATGTGGGAGACCCAGGTTCGATTCCTGGACCATGCGCCCCCCAAAAAAAAAAATTTACACAAATGATGAACATTAGGTACTACGATAATTCAAGGGACATGCCAAGGAATTCCTAAACTTTTGTGACTAACTGCCAGAATTTTGCTGCTTTACAATATATTGATCGATAATACTGTTAGTGAGCTGGATGGAATAAGGGTTTGATTTATTTGCTCAAGAAAATAAAGTTTTAGCCTATGGGAATGTTACTACTTTTTTTTTTTTCTAAAGAACAGATTTTAAAGAAGTAAACTCCCTTTTTATTTAAGAGTTATTATCTGTGTAGAACTGATGTTGATATGTAGCATTTAAAATAAAGTATGAGTTTTCACTATTTGTCAAATTAGTGTAACCTGGATATTATTGCATTCTTAAGGAAAAACCAATACAGTTCTTGAACTACAAGACTATATGGCTGTATCTTCAGTTATATACATAAAGACAATAAAAAGCAATAACCCTGGGTCATACGTGGACCCAAATTAAGTGTCTATTACATAGTTTGGGAGGCCAGTTAGCAAGGTGCATAATACTTGGGATTCTGGAGTCAGACGGATTGGAGCTACAATCTTGGTCCACTACTTACACCCTTTGGACCTTGGACAGGTCACTTGCCTCGCTGAATCTGTTTTCACCTCCTTAAAGTGGAAAATTAAAAAATATCCCTCTCATATTTTTACTGGCAGAAATAATTCCAAAACACATATTTGTTAAAAAGTGGGAAATAATAGCTTTATATTCTTATTCCCTACTTTACAATGTATCAATAATATACTTCTCAGTGCCATAAAATATTCTTTGAAAACACTGTTGTATATTATATTGTGATATGAGGTACTCTTTTTAAAACAGGAAACATAAATGTCCAACTGCAAGAAAAGTTTTAAAAATTAATACATTCATGTTATTGCAATGACAATCTTATTCATAAATATCTGTGTACATCTCTAATAAGAATATTATTTGTAAAGAATAATTAGCTGCTCAAAGGATATGGCCATTGCAAAGGCCCTTGATACATGCTGCATCAGAAACACTCTAGAAGGGGTCATCAATTAACATTCTAATAAGCACTGAAAAGTGTCCATTTTATTGCATCCCTGACCAACACTAGTTATTATAATTTTTCTAAATCTTTGTCAGTTTGATAGACAAAAAATAATCTTACTGAAGTTTCATATTGGAATGCCTTTATTTCTCTTTTGAAAGAAAAGGTGAAGGCAAATGCTGAGAGTGAAGAGAGAGATTTAGGACAGGAAACCAGAAGAAAATACAAATATATGGAATGGGTACTAGAAAAAGAATCAAATAAGGGTGAGTAAAAGAACTACCAATAAAAGAGTCCTAAGTGCCTAGCCAGTATTGGAAATCACTTTTCAGTAGAGATGATAAACATATTTATATCTGATTAGTATAATTAGTACTTGGGTATAAAGAAAAAATAGGGAAAGTGAAGTAGAAAACCGAGGGAGGGAGGGTGATACAATTGTGGATAATAGTGACAGCAGAATTTAAATAATCAGGAGGGCCAAGAATCAACACAGGAAAGGAGAACTGAATCTAGAAATGAACTATAGGCTTTGAGAAGAGGAAGGGGTCAAAGTCACTGGTAGTAACAAAGATATAAAAAAGGATTTATAGGTTGGGAAGAGTTAAAAAGCTATAGTCAGAGATTTCAGATTCTAAAATCCCATAAATAAGGTTATTATAGGGGAATATGTAGTTCAAAGTGAAGTCATTTAACATAGACATGCATTTGAGGAGAGAAGTCAAGGAATTTAGAAAGAATATAAGAAAGGTGCCCAAAATAAGGGTAAGAGATGAGATGAAGAAGAAAACAATGAGTATCAAAAATACTCAAGGCATGAAACTGAATTAATTTTGAGGACAGTAAGTTGAGTGAAATAAACCAGAAATGAAAAATATTACAATGCCTCACTAATATGGACTGACTATAATCTGCAAACTCTGAGAATTGAACTCAAGAACATAGGCTATAGGGTGAAGGCCTACTGTAAAGGTTCCTAGATAGTAAGCTCTTAACAGCAGTCACATCTATTCTGTAGTTGTAACATTATTTACAAATTCTGAGATGCTGAGCTTTATGTGTATAAACTGGTCATTGGATGGAACTTTGGGTATCTGTATGATAAGGCACAAAGCTAAAGTTCTGTAGCTATGAAAGTCAGCATTACCCTATATGGCAACTGTTAAAAACATGAAAAAGTGATCAGACTTCAATTAGAGATATGAATGAAATTGATCTGGTTAGAGCTGAGGTAAATCAGACTAAAAGGTAAAGGATGGTTCTGACTGTATTTTAAAACTTCAACTTCTGCATGAGATCAAAGGAAAGGATATTTATTTGGTACAAAATATGTATTTTCTGTAGCCCACTATCTAACTCGTACAGTCAGCTTATTCAAACACCATAATTACATGGAACCATGAATAGGGAGTGAGATCTTGTTGGCTTGTACAGGCTGGTGTGGTACCCTGATACATCACAGAATAAGTTCGGTAGAAAATTAAAAAGTATTTGCAAAGTCCCTGTGCCAGTTTGAATCTGTTGTGTATCCCAGAAAACCATGTCCTTAATCCTCATTCAATACTGCTTAAAAAAAAGTACTGAAGTACTAACCAGCATGTTGAGTAATCATGGGAAGAGGAGAGAAAAATAATAATATTCAGAGAGGACTATGAATGATGTTGACAGGCTGAATGTGGTAACATGGAAGTCTAGATCTTTGTATCCCATATCTGTACCACGGAGGCAGAGGCTTTAATTGAGTTGAGAAGGTAAAGGATGTAAAGAATATAAATATATTGGATGTAAGGATAAAGGAAGAAAGCAAAAATACTCATTTTGGTATTCAAGCAGAATAATGGATTCACAATATTTCTAAGCTCTTTTGATAAGACTATTAAGTAAAAATATATGGTTATTTCCCTTGGCTTAAACAGGATAAGAAAATAATTTTAAGGAAATTTCTGATTTATCTTCAAACATGTAAAGAACTTACAAGCTTTTACTCCCATCTGCATAACAAGGAAAAAAAACCCCTGAACAACTGAAAAAGAACAATTCTTAGATTCATTAAAAAACTGAGGTCACAGGGCAAGCTCTTGTCCTGAAAAATGGAAAAGAGGCAGATACAGAGAATCACAGCTTACCTGGAAAAGAAACCCACAAGCAGAAGTCCCACTGGATCTAATGCCAATAGGAAAACTTATAATAGAACTGTAGAACTGCTGGAGGTGCAGTATGGACTAGCTTAAGAGTTAAAAACTCTGGGAGGGCCCAGTCTTACTCAGGGGAACCCCATCCAACTTTCATGAATTTTACTTCCAGAAGCCCCACTGGATTCTTAGTGACAAGAGGGTGAAAGGGTAGCTGACTCAAGGGGGAAAATATTTGGAAACCACATATCCAAATAAAGTTTAATATCCAGGATATATAAAGAAATCTAACTGATGATAAAAAGACAATGCTCCAATTAAAATATGGGCAAAAGACTTGAACAGACATTTTTCCAAAGACAATATACAAATAGCTAAAAAGCACTTGAAAAGATGTTCAACACCACTAGCTAATAGGGATATGAAATCAAAACCACATGAGATATCATTTCACACACATTAGAATATCCACTATTTAAAAAAAAAAACTACAAGGGTTAGAGAGGATGTGGAGAAATAGGAACAGTCATTTACTGCTGGTGTGAATGTAAAATGGTATAGCCGTTGTAGGAAGACAGCCTGGCAGTTCCTCAAGAAGCTAAATATAGAACTGCCATATGATTCAGCAATTTTACTACTAAGTATATACTCTGAAGAACTGAAGACAAGGATGCAAACAGATATTTGTATACCAATATTCACAGTGCATTTTTTACAATGGCCAAAAGATGGAAACAACCCAAGTGTCCATCAACTGATCAAAGGATAAACAAAATGTAGTATACACAAGTGATGGAATACTATTCAGCTATAAGAAGAAATGAAGCCTTGATGCATGTGACAACATAGATGAACCTTGAGGACATGTTGAGTGACATAAGCCAGACATAAAAGGGCAAATATTGATGATCTCATTAATATGAACTAAATATAACTTTCAAACTCATATTGTTAATATCCAGAACATAGGTCACCAGAAGACTGAACAAGAGCAAAGAATGAAGAGCTGATGTTAATTTGTACAAAATTTGTAATAAGGTTGATGGTAAATGTTAAGAAATGGATAGAGGGGATAGTAGCACATTATAGTGAGTGTAATTAACAGCGATGATACATGGTTTCAATTGTGGTTGGAAAGGAAAGTTTAGGGTCCTGTTTGTCACTAGAAAGAAAGCCAGAGAACAAAAGATGGAACCGTGTAACACAGTGAACCTTCTTGAGGGTGAAAATATTCTAGAATTGATTGTGGTGATGAAAGCACAATTCTGTGAATATACTAGGAGACAGCAATTGCACACTTTAGATGGATTGTATGTATGTAAATTTATCTCAATAAAACTGCTTTTAAAAAAAGTAAATGGATGGTGAAAGATCATGCTAATACTAATCAATAGGGAAAAATGGGTGTGTGAGCATGGGAGGGGGGAGTTTAATCAGGGGAATTCTGTTTCTGCAAACCTACAACTGATCTAATAATAACTGAATATTAACTAAAATACAATAATACATTGTAATACAACTAACTAAATAAAATTTCTCGTCAAAACAAAACAACCCCTCACCCCCAAAAACAAACAGAAAGAAAGCTGCTACAGCTATATTCACTTCAGGCAGTTATTTCAAAGCAAGGAAAATGACCAGGGTTAAAGAGAGAAATTACATAATGCTAAAGGGATCAATTTTCCAAGAACACATAACAATCCTTAATGTGTATATTTCTAACACTAAACATCAAAATACATGAGGCAAAACCTGGTAGAATTTCAAAGATAGAATAGACAAATCCACTATTATATACTTCAACACTCCTCTGTCAGTAATTGACAGATCCACTAGGCAGAAAATCAGTAATGATATAACTGAACTGAATAGCATCATCAATGGACTGGATCTAATTTGTAAAGTATTTCATCTAACAACAGAAGGAAGAATGTACATAATTCTCAAGCACACATGGTATATTCACCATGAAAGATCACATTGTGGGCCACAAAATACACCTTAGCAAATTAAAAGAACAGAACTCAGAAAAAGTACGCTTAGACCACAATGGAATTAAACTGGAAACCAATAACAGAAGATAGTTGGAAAATCCCAAAATATTTGGAGATGAAAAACGCACTTCTAAAAAAACACACGGGTCAAAGAAATCTCAAGAGAAATTTAAGAATATTTTGAACTAAATGAAAATGAAGTATTTTTATTATAAATACCTCTTTAGAACATTTTCACCATGCTGCTAACTGAAAAGGATAATTCAAAGGAACTCAGGATGCCAACAGCTGTTTTTTTGACAAAGGAAATTCAATCATATTTGTAGGTATGGCATTTTAGATTGTTTTGATAAGGCAATACAAATAGTTAGGGAAACCATCAAACATATCAATCCTTTCAAACAAGCAAAGATGAAATAAAAATTATAGTGTTAAATGCAACTAGGACATATCCACATTAAAGTACAAATGACCAAAGGGCACATCATTTTCCTCTCATTTTCTATAAACTAAATTACTGAGAAATATATTTGCTGTAAATATATCTAGAAAATGTTTTCCTTACAGTCACCTCTATTTATTTATATGTTTAAAAGAATTTTAAACCAAAAGGTCTGTGTAAAAACCTAAAAATATTAAAACTAAAAAGGGAAATACATTTATAATGGAGACTGTTGTAAATAAATTATGATAAATACAATTTTAAATATATGTTTCAAACAAATTTTTAATAATATAGAAAAATCTTGATAAATGAAAAATAGCAAGACAGAAAATTGTATGTATACAATTATTTCACTTTTGAAATAAGTATGTGTAAATGTACAGAAAATAAAAAAGAAAATGCATCTGTATTTTCCAATTTCTCTATAATTAGTACATATCACTTTCATATAGAAAAAGGTTATTTAAAAAAAAGAAAGTACACCTTATAATTTATTCTGATCTTTCTTTCTTGTTAATCTAAATTAATGATGTTTTGAAGTGTTCTTTATGTTTATTTCTTAAATACCAGCATATATTGCTAAATAATAATTGTATTCATTGCTTTAGTTCAATATATAATCAACTATGAGTGTTTAGTAATATGTTATGGCCTAAAGTTTATTTCATTTATCTTATTTATTTTCAGTTTGGAAAAAAAAACAAGCAAATAAAAACCATGATCCAGAGTAAATTGTGTGGAAGAGAAAAGAAATACTATAGGCTTCTAGAAAAAAGACTAATCAATGACGGCTGGACACATTTTAGGGCACTCTCTATGGCACAGATAATAGATAATGCATTAATATTGAACTTATTATGGGAGGGAAGACTAAGCATAAGTAGAAATTTCTATTTCCCTTTTGTTCAGGCATATGTTAGGATAAGATATTTAACTATTTAAAAGTAAAAGTCTAAACTTTTAATTTTTTTAAGAAGACAAAACTAGCCATGTTAGAGAGAAACTACAATCTATAAAAACAGAATTCTATATGGGAAGCTCAGATTTTTAAAAGCAAATGTAAAGATTATTACAGCACTCTACAAAGAGAGATACTTGTTTTTACTAGTTTAGAAAACTTTAATTTATTCTTTAACATTGGCAATTATTTTATTATTAGAAAAAGTATAAACAATTACTAAAAGTTCTCTAGTAATTTGAGATTAAAATCTCTGTTTCTTAAAGAGTCATCAGAAGCTGTAAGATGTACATTTTTGTTGTGTGGAACATATATTCTCAAAAAATGTTTGAAAGCTTATGTTGAGGTATGGCTGTTAAAATACTCCACTTCCTCTCAATTCATACATCCTAATTCATTTCTCTCCCCAAATCAGTTTAAATATCATCTTATGAAAAAGTGCTTCACCATTTAATAAAGTGACTGATTAACAGAGAAATATATGCTTTTGATTACTTATAAATGAGAAGGCAAAAACTATAATTATGTCTTAAGGAAATTCAAATACCCATTAATTTTACCAAAATAATGCAAACATCAGCAAGTCCCACAAATTAAAAGAATAGTCTAAATAAGTAAACAATAAATCATAAAACTGAAGGACAGTTTTATTAACGTAAAGTTACTTTTTCTAAGTGACTTCTATCAAGATATGAAGATATGTGCCATATTTCACTGTATGGCTTATGTATCTAAATATTAATTCTCATATAAAAGCACCTTATTAAAGGAAAAAAGCACTTATAAACAAATTATATAAACATAACTTAAATCTAGTTCAGTTTGAGTTATTGGAAATATTGAATTAGTTAAGTCCAAATTAATGAGATTTTAGGAATTCTCTAGAAAACAGAATCATATCCTAATAATAACAGATAATATTACTGAAAATAATTTTATAATACTCCAATATAGATAAGTATACTAGAATTCACTGCAAAACCATTTAACTTAGGAATACTTTCAGGGTAATTCTAAACAAATTCTCATTAAGTACTAAACAACAGAGCAATGCAGCTTATCTTCTAAAAATTCATTAAAACTAACAACCAAAATTGTAAGGGACATATTAATGGAATTTGATGTGGAAAAGCAACTTACAATTAGGAAACCATGTGATAATCTCAAAAACAACATTTAAACATATCATGAGTATACATATAAAATGACTATAATATTGACATTTGTACCAATTCAAATTTTTGGAAATCTTAAAAACTGTGAGAAATTTAAATAAACATTTAAACTTTTAAAATCTATAATTGGGCGGGCCATGGTGGCTCAGCAGGCAGAGTGCTCGCCTGCCAGCCAGAGGACCTGGGTTCGATTCCCGGTGCCTGCCCATATGAAAAAAAATAATAAAATAAAAAAATAAATAAATAAATAAAATCTATAATTGTTAGTCTGCCCTCTAACTCTCCAACTAAGTTAAGTTATAAGTTCTTTAGAGCCAGTGACTATACCCAACACCCATAGTGACCATGGAGTGAGTAAGTGGCATTTAGTCAGTACTCATATATTTGGGAAATATTAAAACCACATAATTTTGGCGGAAAAACTAAAAACTTTAGAAGTAATTCAGACCCTTCCAAAGGTTGTCTGGTTCCTAGAGTGCCTTTTAGAGTTTTATCCACTAATTTTAAAAGTTCTGACTCTAGTAGCTGAGGATGGTTTTTCAAATTCTAAGATTCTAGAATTTGAAACATTGTTTTTCCCTAGAAAATGTAAAAAAGGCCTTAATCATACAAACAGTACATGTTCATATTAAAAGTTAAAGAAAGATACAAGTATGAAGAAGAAAATAAAAAGCTAATTAAAACATCCCTATCAACTCAAGCTAATAAAATTTCATTAAATTGTTCCCTTTTACTTCAAACAAGTTGGGCTTTCTTTTCTAAAACTTTCTTTAAATTCTACCAAAAAGTCTCCAAGAGACATAATAATACCCATTTTAAAGTATAGGTCTAAGGAGTAGAGAAATAAATGGTTTGTTCAAAGAATACTTTTTAAGGCTTTCTGATTTTGTGACTAGTAAGTGTGGTCACTAATCTAATAGTGTTTTTGGTTATGAAAATATTAGCATACAACTAAAAGCAAAGCAGGACAATAATAAATCCACAAACAAATCATATTATACTAAGTTCCACTTTTTGCATGTTAATTGATTGCATACTATGTGACCAAAATAAAATCCCTAAATGAGAATTCAAAAATTTTCTTTATGTCTTAATGAGACGATTTTATATGATTTGCCCTATAAAGACCACAGAAGATAATATAACTGAAGCATACTCACACAAACAAAATTAAATACATAGGTGGGACAGTAGAAATAGCATGGAACTAGGGATAGGGAAACAAAGGCTTTCATCTCAAATCTGGTAATATCTAGCTATGTGACCATAGGCAAATTACCTAACTTCTCTGGACCTCAATTCTTATCATCATGGAATAAAAAGGTTGCTCTAAGTCTAAAGCATCATTTCCCAAGATGTTAGAAGTCTAACATCTTCTATTAGATCTTGTGCTGGTTTGAATCTGTGGTAGACCCCAGAAAAG
Source organism: Tamandua tetradactyla (assembly GCF_023851605.1). NCBI lineage: Eukaryota > Metazoa > Chordata > Mammalia > Pilosa > Myrmecophagidae > Tamandua > Tamandua tetradactyla. The sequence continues at coordinate 92,866,914 of NC_135328.1, forward strand.
ACATGTCCTTTAATACTCATTCAACATTGCTGGCTGGAGCTTTTTGATTGTTCCCATGGGTGGGTGGTAACTTTTGATTAGATGGCTTCCATGGAGATGTGATTCTATCCATTCCAGGTGGGTCTTAATTGGTTTACTGGAATCCTTTAAAAGAGGAAGCATTTTGGAGAGAGACAGAGAGATAGAGAGAGAGGGACAAGACAAGATGAGATGAGAACTACAAGAGCCCACGCACCCAAAGACCTTTGGAGATGAAGAAGGAAAATGTCCCTGTGGGAGCTTCAGGAAACAAGAAGCCTGGTGAGAAAGCTAGCAGACGTCACCATGTTTGCCCTGTGCCTTTCCAGTTGAGAGAGAAACCCTGAATGTCATTGGCCTTCTTGAACCAAGGTATCTTTCCCTGGATGCCTTAGATTGGACATTTCTATATCCTTGCTTTAATTGGGGGCATTTTCACAGCCTTAGAAATGTAAACTTGCAACTTAATAAATTTCCCCTTTTAAAAGCTGTTCCATTCTTGGTATACCACATTCCAGCAGCTAGCAAACTAAAACAGATGTCAATAGGTAATTGTTCTGGGGTGAAAAGGTTTCATAAGTTTTGGGACACTGCACACGATTAAGAAATGGAAACTGTCAACACAGAATTATGTCCAAGGTATGGTTGGCAGCCTCTAAGATATCTCCCAATGTTCTCTGCCTTCTGGCACTCATGCTCTTTCATAATTCCCTCCCCCTGAGTTAGGCTGGGTTTACTGACTCTCTTAATGAGCAGAACATGGCAGAAGTGATGAAGTACCACTGCAATTAGGCTGTTAAAATACTGTGGCTTCAATCATGGGCATTCTCTCTCAGCTGCCGTGTTGTGAGGCAGCCCTGTGGAGAGGCCCATGTGATGAATGAGCTTGGAAATAATTATTCCCCTAGTGGAGTCTTTAGATGAGACCACAGAGTACGTGGCTTGACACTTTCTCACTTTAACTCTTGAAAAAACCTGAGCCAGAACCACCCAGCTAGGTTGTGCCTGGATTTCTGATGCATAGAAACCAAGAAAGAAAGTTTATTGTTCCACCTTCTAAGTTTTAGAGTAATTTGTTACATAGCAATAGATAAATAACATACCCTAATACCTGGATTTTTTTTCTTGCCATTGCTATATCCTTGAGAATATTTTACAAAGAATAACAGCAAACTACTAATATAGCTAGGCTAATGCTTACCTCTGATAAAGTTGGATTGGAACACTAAGCTTAACTTCAAGGGCTAACTGAGGTCTTCATATGGCAACCTTGCCTAAATCTAATTCATGAGGCCACATGGCATAAAACTCTATACTTGCATGCTTAGGAGAAGAAAAGGAGAGAGTTTACTGTTATGGTTGGGCCTACTAAGAACTGATCTTGCTTACAATACGTAGTCTATGTGTGACTGTGTGACCTTCTAATATACCGAGTCTCTCATTGCTAGTGAATATGGTCGAATCAACATCCTAGACTCTGAACAATCAGGTTAATTATTTCTCCTTGAGATGACTAAGGTAAGAGGAAAGTAGAATGGCAGATAGAAAGGCTTAAGTGTTCGTTTTCTATTTCATATACTAAAGCTCCCACTATGAATAGAGTCCCATGGTCAAATCACTTTGGGAAATACAGCCTTACTCTTTTTTTTATGTATAACATTTTTATTGTATAATATGTCATATATACAATGCAAAGAAATAAAAAAGCAATTGAAAGCACTCATCAACAAGTAGTTACAGGACAGATCCCAGAGTTTGGCATGACCTACCATACGATCCTCTCAGATTTTTTCCCTTCTAGCTGCTACAGAATATAGGAGGGTAGAAGGCTTAAATATTTTTTTTATCATCACGATCAACTTCTTTCCTTCTTTTTTTGTGAAAAATAACATATATACAAAGAAGCTATAAATTTCAAAGCACGGCATCACAATTAGTTGTAGAACATATTTCAGAATTTGACATGGGTTACAATTCCACAATTTTAGGTTTTTACTTCTAGCTGTTCTAAGATACTAGAGACTAAAAAAGATATCAATTTAATGATTCAGCAATCATACTCATGTGTTAAATCCTGTCTTCTCTGTATAACTCCACCATCACGTTTGATCCTTCAGTCCCTCTCTTTAGGGTATGTGGACTATGGCCATTCTAACTTTTTCTACTGCCTTACTCTTGAAGGTGTCAAATGTATGTTTCATATTAAAGGCTCTGAACAATTCTTCAGTAAAGAAAGCTGCTTATTTAACCCTGAGTGTCTCCAACACCTGACACCTAAACTTTTTTTCCTGTGAATATCCCTTAAAATTTTGTGGAAATGAACTTTAAATAATCTGTAGTCTTTTTTCTAAATACAATGACTAAGATTGTACTCTATTTTAAAAACGTCTGACAGCTTACCTTGCCAAGTTGCTGTAGAAATTTCAAGTGTCTCTCCTCAAACTGTGTAGGGTCCCTATCTTCAAAGACACAAGAAAGTCCTAAGCCACCTGGCTTCACATTTGGTAGCATGTCATTTTCTGTTAACAGTTCATAATCTGGAGGAATAAAGAGTATTACTACCTTAAGTTGGCAAATACATTCTGTGGGTCAAACGGATATGCATTCAAGCTGATCAAAACAATGAGACTAAACTGGAAATAGTAAATGATTCAGGGGAAACTTTAAAATAATTCAGATTAGATTAATGAGAAGCAGTACTTATTACCCATAATCTGATAGGCTTTCAAAAAAATTTGTAAAGGATAAATAATTACTTTCCAATATAGTTTTAATAATCATAAAATAAGGTAATATTTTGACTTTGATGGTCGGAATGGTAAGCAGTATTGAAGCAGGAAGTACCCTTATGGGTCAGACACATGTATATTTAGCTCAGTATTCTAAAGGGGGAGATAACAAACAAAAATGCATCCACCTAATGTTTAGAAAATTGATCAATTATAAAAAATATATATGGGAACTTTAAACAGAATAGTTTAACTCTCAATTAAGCAAATAAATTTCTATAGTAGCCTATCATTAACTGGCAAACTAAAATTAGGTTATTGAAGGAGAAAGTTCTTTTCTAAAAATGGAAAGACTGCTTAATCAAGGAGAGTAGAGACAATAATATATAAAAAATATGGAAAGTCTCATGTATGGCAGAAATTAAGAGGGTCTAAAAGACACCAAGGAACGTCTTGGAAGAGACAACAAAGTTAGTAAAAATTCATTAAATACAACAAAGAATGAAAGACAGCTAAGGAATCAATAAGATCATTTGATCAATACATACCTGGAGTAAACAAACTGTTAAGATCTCGTATGATTGCTCTAAAAGAAGGCCTAAAATCTGGTTCGTAATCCATACAATTATTTATAAGATTTGCTAATTCTGTCCACTTTGGTGCAGGGAGCTGGTGCCTATCTTCATAAAACTGTAGCTTCTATAATTAAAGAACCACATGTTGAGAATGAACTGTGCAATGCTATACCAACCTTCTTTTATAAATTAAATTAGCCCCGAAAATTAAACCATCCGAAAGAAATATGAAGGATCATACTAAGAGTAATTTTAACTTCATAGTCTAAACTTACCCTTTGAGAATCTAGAGCACTCAGAGGTTTATCTCCTCCACTGCAGATTTCCCACAAAGTGGTACCAAAATTCCATTTATCTGTTGCCAAACTTAGATTTTTAGGATTTTCAATGCATTCAGGTGGTACCCATGGTATTCTCTCTTGAAGAACTTTAAATAATAGGAACAGATGGTTAAACAGACCCCACAAATAAACCATTCTTCCATATGCAAATAATTTTCAAACTCACTGGAATAATCAGCATTTAAGAAACCTGTCAACTTTTGTGCATTTGATACATAGAACCCTATTTTGGACAGTAGAACATAAAGTTGATGACTTGTATGTTAGTAAAGACAGCAGTTATAGATTAGCAGTCTAGAGTAGAAAATCTTGTAGGATCTTAGATCTGGTACTCAAGGAAATTTTACCCATTGGAATTAGAGGTGAACACTGAGAAAATGTATTCTGGCAAAGGAGAAAAGAACCAATGTCTTCTTTAATCTCTTGATTAAACAGTAAAAAGTATTCATGTTGCTTTACCAAAATATTCAATAGATTAGTTTTCATTCTTATTTATTATTTTCTGCCAGAATGCCAGAATATGTAATTATATTATACCCTCTTTTCTCAAATACTATCTTTCTGACAGGGGTCAAAGGCTAGAATACTTTTCTTAGAAAATTATGTGATCTGAGCAGAACCCCTCTGTATCAATTTTGTACAGAGACTATCTTGGTATAATTTAGTCATCATCTGCTATAATGATAAATGCCTTTTCATACCAGGATTACCACTGCTATTGAATTGTTAGAACAGCTCTGAATGATATAACATTACCTTTACTTCTTACATATTGTAAAAAATAATAATAATAATACAAAAAATTATGGAGAGCTAATTCTAGGACAAATTTTATAGAAAGTGTTTTTTGAATGCGGAATTAATAGAAAAGACTAGAGCATGGGATGCCAGTTGAGACAGTGTGGTTTAAAGGATAGTTTAGATGATCCAGGGTTAACTGTACAGGTTTCTAAGCATATCTATGTCCATTGTGTGCTGATGCCCTCTAACTTTATGGGTCTCAAGGTCATCATTGTTAAAGTTGAGGATCATCTGATTTGATGATCTCAATGGTCCCTTCCAACTCTTAAGTACACACAGAAATACACAACTAAATTTAGAAACTAAATTTAGAACAGTTTATTAGAGAAATTAGCTAAGATAATGAAATACAACTATATCACTAGTTGCAACAAAAAACCCCACTCAACTATTATTCTGAAATTTTTACTAGTTGTGCTAAATAAAAGATTAACAAATAAAAAAGAAAGTTAAAAAGTTTTAAAAATAATCAGCTGAATACTTAAGTAGATAAAATCTCAAACTAGGTATCATAAATTTTTAAGTGCCTACAGGAAAAAATATCTTAAAGATGTTTTGTGGCTCAAAGAAAAACATAAAATTCTATGTTCTATGCAGAATTAAGGAGTAAAACTATTTTAAAAAATTATCTCACAGTGATGACAAGGTGACATGCTTAACAGAAAGAATAAACAGCAGAAACTAGGATGTAACTGTACTTAGGTTGCTAAAAATGATAGATTTTATTAAGAACACATCAATAAAATAGAGTATGAGAAAAATTAACATTTTTTAACAATATTCTTTTTAAGCCACTCTCCAAATAAAGAGTTTTATAAAAAGTTCAATACAGTCCCTATAGAACTTACTGTCCTTTGGCAAAACTGTAATACTAATGCCAGGATCACTAAGTTTGATGAAAGGAGGATTTCCTGTCTTCCTGTCTTCTTCTCTGATAAGTAGAATATTTTTGGCACACACATTCCCATGAATAAGGGTTTTTTCTTCCTATTAAAGTTAAATACACATACATACCAATATCAATCCAAAATATTTGAGCACTTAATATATTTAAGGCCCCAAAGAGGATTTAAAAAATAAAAATATGTAAGACAATATAGTAAACATGAATTTGGAGGCATACTTTGAGAAAATAAAAAGACATTTTATGGCAACACAATGCTTCCTGTTTTAAAGTTTAAATGACAGAATAATCTATACTAATGATGAAATGAATAAAGTAAAACTACCCAATGCCACTTCGCTTTCTAAAGCTGAGATTCAAAATGGTATATATTTGTTGATAGTGGCTGACTTGAGAAATATGGCTTGTGTTTAGTAGGATATAGATCCCACTTTGAAGAGCCTGAACACTCCACTTATCACTGGCTGGCCCTCTGATATTCTGCTCTTGTGGCAGCACTGCATCCTCACCAAATATAATGTCCAATTGCCTACAAATAACATAACAAGCAGCCATATATGTGTATTTTTCTTTTGCTGTCCATAGTTAGCACAACGTTTCTATTAACCAAAGACACACAAACTACAGATGTCCACCAGCAGCTCTAAGAGACTGATGGTATGACAAAATTATTTCTTTCAAATGTGATTTTATATAAACAAAATATGACTAAAATGATCATCATTTTCATCAACTAACACATTGTTTTAAATGATTCAACATCCCTTTACAGATTTATCTCTTATTCCCATCTAAGATAATTACACTTCTTCATAAGATTAAACAGTAAGTTTCTGATATAAGAATATACTTACTAGGAAATGCATAGCCCATGCCAACTGTTTAGCCACTTCAAGTTTCCATAATATATTTATTGAATTTTTATTCTTTTTCAGATATGTATCTAGTGATCCAAATTTTACAAATTCCTGAACCAGAATATCTGCATTAAAATATAAGAAATAATAATGAGGCTAAAGTATACATATAATAAAATACATATAATTTTTAACTTTTATAGTTGCATTTATAGTTATATATGGGTATTATAGATAAAAAAATTAAAAATATTCTTTTTAAAGAAAAGAACATGCATTTTTTATTCTTAGTTTACTTGCAAAGACAAGAGACAGGATTCTAAGCAATGATAAAGATGATGACATACATGATGCTGTAAGATGGACAGACAAAAAGATAGAAATAGATATATCATATTGCTCCAGCACACCACTGTTTTAGTGCTTACAGCTGTGTTTTTGATAGAAATGAGTATGTCTCATAAAGTTAAGTTCTCTTCCACAAAACTATTTAGACACTCAAACCTTCCTGAAATTCTTCTTCATTGTAAAAATTAATAGCAATGATCATTCTATTATAGGCATAAAGATGTATTTGAGTTCTAATTCCATAATCTTTTAATTTATGCTTCAAAAAAGTAAAAAAAAATGTTTTATATTACCTATTTTGTTTTTAAAACTATTATTAAAAAATATGATTAAGAAATACTTTGCCAAAAAAAACAACAGGTGTTTATTTCAAGATACAGTCTTATCTATTTTGAGGCAGAGATAAAACTTCTGAAGAGTGTTGGTAGTGAAAAAAATTTTCAGAAAGTCAAGAATTTCAGAAAGTCATGTTGTGTAATATAAATTACTGAGTTTAGGGTTTATTTATTATGTCTGTGATTGATGCTAGGTAACTAAAAAAAATACTGATAAAGTGTTGCTACACATAGTTAATTTGAAGAAAAATCTACATGCTAATATTAAGAATTAGCTGTGTAAAAATTTATGTCAGGGCAAATGTCAAAAAGAAAAAAAGATCTAGGAGTCAAAATGAACAGTAGTTTAATAAAACTATTTCTGTATTGCACTGTTCACAAAGGAATAAACAGAAAAATAAATTATGGTATAATACTTTCAATATAAAAAGTATATTAAGATTGGCCAGGGAAGCCTATAGGAAGATAGCAGAGTAGGGAACTTCTACCAAACAACTATTAAACAGGAAAGAACTGATTGAAACAACTATTTTGAAACTCTGGAGGCCAGAAGAACACTGTACTACACCCAGGGAGGACCAGGAGAAAGAGGTTGATAAATTATGGTAGAAAACAGTAAAATGTTCACTCTACAGCAACCGGCACCTCACTCCCCCCTGCCCCAACTCTAGTGGCAGGTCACCATGGGGTCCAGTCCTTTCTTTAAAAAGAAGAAAGACTTCAAATCAGAGACCTAACCTATAAACTGGACGAACTAAAGGAGAGTGAACTAAACCTGAAGTGACTAGAAGGAAGTCAAGATTAGAGCAAAGATAAATGAAATAGAAAACAAACAACCCCCCCCCCCAGAGAATCAACAAAACTAAAATTGGTTCTTTGAAAAGATCACCAAAATCGACAAACCATTAGCTAGACTGAGAAAAAAAAAAGATAGGGGATACAAATAATGAAAATAAGAAATGAAAAGGGGGACGATATAACCAACCACACTGAAATAAAAAGGACTACAAGAGGATACTATGAACAATGGCATACCAATAAACACACAATAAACTACATTGACTCAAGAAGAAAGAAAAGATCTCAACAAGCCAATTACTAGTAAAAAGATGGGATCAATAATCAAAATTCTCCCAACAAAGAAAAACCCCAAACCAGGTGGCCTCACAGGGGAATTCTACCAAACATACCAAGAAGACTGAACTCCAATTCTCCTCAGACTCTTTCAGAAATTTGAAGAAGAGGGAACACTCCCTAATTCATTCTATGAGGCCAACATCACCCTCATACCAAAACCAGATAAAAATACTACAAGAAAAGAAAAATGCAGACCAGTATGAATATAAGTGCAATCCTCAACAAAATACTAACAAAACAAAACAAACTCATTTTAAAAGAGTTATATACCATGATCAAGTGGGATTTCTCCCTGGTATGCAAAGTTGCTTGAACATCAGAAAATCGATTAATGTAGTATACCACATTAGGAAGATGAAAGAAAAAACAAACATGATTATCTCAATTGATGCAAAAAAGGCATCTGACAAAATCTGGAACCTCTTCAAGATAAAAACACTTAGAACACTAGGAATAGAAGGAAAAATCCTCAACATTATAAAAGAAAAGACCACAGCTAACATCCTACTTAATGGTGAGAGACTAAAAGCTTTCCCTCCAAGATCAAGAACAAAGCAAGAATGTACACTGTCATCAATGTTATTCAAGACTGTACTGGAAATCACTGTATATCTTTTGTATTACCCAGAGCAACTAGGCAAGAAATAGGAATAAAAGGCATCCAAGTTGGAAAGGAAAAGGTAAAACTTTCCCTATTTGCCGATGATATAATCCTACATACAGAAAATCCTGAAAAATCCACAACAATGCTCCTTAGAGCTAATAAATGGATTCAGCAAAGTAGTGGGATACAAGATAACAGTCCAATATCACCAGTGTTTTTATACACAAGAAATGAACAATCACATGAAGAAATCATGAAAAATAATCACTCACAATAACAACTAAAAGAACAAAATATCTAGGAATAAATCTAACCAAGGATATTATGGACTTATACACATAAAACTAAGAAACACTGCTAAAAGAAATCAAAGAAGACCTAAACAAATGAAAGGACATTCTGCATTCATGAATTGGAAGACTAGAAGTCAATACTACCCAAAGCAATTTATAGACTCAATGTAATCCTAATCAAATTCCAAAAACCTTCTTGGCAGAAATGGAAAAGCCAATCATTAAATTTATATGGAAAGGTAAGGGCCCCAAATACCCAACGCCATCTTGAAAATGAAGAACGAAGTTGCAGAACTCACACTTTCCAATCTTAAAACTTATTACAAAGCCACAGTAATCGAAATACCATGTACTGGTACAAGGACAGACATACAGACCAATAGAAGAGAACTGAAAAATCAACTTTCACATCATTGCCAACTAAATTTTGACAAGGTGGCAAAGACCCTCAATTGGGAAAGAATAATATCTTCAAAAATCGTGCTTGGAAAACTGGATCTCCATTTGGAAAGAAAAAAAAAGGAGGAGGACCCCTACCTCACACCATATATAAAAATCAACTCAAGACGAATCAAAGACCCAAATATAAGAAATATAACTATCAAACTCTAGAAGAAAGCACAGGGAAGCATCTTAAAAACCTGTGTTAGGCAATGGCTTCTGAATTTTACACCCAAAGCATAAGCAGCAAAAGAAAAAATAGATAAATAGGAACTCACCAAAATAAAAAACTTTTCTCAGAGGACTTTATCATGAAAGTGAATTGACAGTCTACACAATGGGTGAAAATATTTGGAAGGCACATATCCATACAGGTTTAATATCCAGAATATATAAAGAAATCCTTCAATTTAACATAAAAAAGACAAACAACCCAATCAAAAACTAGGCAAAAGACCTGAATAGACATTTTTCCAAAGAAGATATAAAAATAGCCAAAAAAGCATATGAAAAGATGCTCAACATCATTAGCCATCAGGGAAATGCAAGTCAAAACACAAGGAGATATCATCTCACACACATTAGAATGGCTGCTATTTAAAAAATGGAAAATAACAAGTGTTGGAAAGGATGCAAACGAAAAGGAATACTAACTCACTGTTGGTGGCAATGTAGAATGGTGCAACCACTATGGAAGACAGTTTGGCATTTCTTCAGAAAGCTAAGTATAGAACCTTCTACATGCCCTGGTAATCCCACTACTAGTTTGAACTAACAGCAGGGACTTGAACAGATATTTGCACACCAATGTTCATGGTGGTATTGTCCACAAATTGCCAAAAGATAGAAGCAACTCTAGTGTCCATCAACTGATGAATGGATAAACAAAATGTGGTATAAACATATAATGGAATATTACTTAGCTATAAAAAGGAATAAAGTCCTGGTAAATGTGACAACATGAATGAACCCTGAAGACATGCTGAGTGAAATAAGCCAAACACAAAAGGACAAATATTGTAGGTTCTTACTTATTTGTAATAATTAGAATAAGCAAACTTATAGAGTCAGAATATAGAATATAGGTTACCAGGGGACAGGTGGGAATAGGAAATGGGAAGTGAAGGCATTCATATTTGGAATGATGGAAATGTTTTGGTAATGGATAGTGGTGATGGTAGCATGACACTGAGAATGTAATTAACAGCACCCAAATATATATTTGAATGTAATTAAAAGGAGAAAAATATTAGATTGTATATATGGAAACAGAATAAAAATGTTTCGAAAAAAATCCATGAAACTACACTATATCATGAACCCTAAGTTAAACCATGGACTTTAATAGTACAATTATAAAAATTGTGCTATCATTGATTATAAGAAATGTTCCACACCGATGCAAGGTATTGGTGTGGAATAGTATACAGGAATCCTGAATTTTATGCATAATTGTTTTGTAAACCCACAAAAAAAGGTATACTGAGGCAAAAAGAACATTTAAGTTCCCCAAGAAAAACAACTGACTAAAAGATGAAAATAAGACCTACTGTAGTTCATAGACAACAGTATTGTCAGATACTTCATTATTTTGTGCATCTTAAAAGAAAAAAATCATGGCCACTTAAATGATGGCATGCCATCAATTTTAAGATCCTTGCTAACTTCAGAAATTTTTAAATGTTGGAAAATAAAGTGATCACAGAATCAAAAAAATAAATATAAAAGCAAATGTAAGAACTGAGGTTATATGGTGTAAAACAGTGTTTTCAAACTTTGTAAAGAAGTTTACTCTCCCCCCACCTCTGACCCCACCCCAGAATGAAAAAGTAATAAGAAACATCAATAAAAAAAAAAAAGATAAATACAGAACTGCTCTTGTTGGGGGTGAGTGGGCAGAATTCTCCAACACTGCATTTAGCTTTCTCTCACCTCATCGATACCCACAGTAGTCTCTGAGATATTTTAAAAGACTGCCAATTTTCAATGATATGAGGAAAAATTATATGAGTATAGAGGTGTATGTAATCCACATTATTAGTGGAAAATGGGGATCTACATAAGCAATTTTATGAATGTAAATTTTGTTAGACACTAACATATACTATTAAAGCATATAGTACAATCTACCTTTGGTAATTTTTATGGAAAGTCTAAGTTTAGCCCAAGAACACATCTAGTATCAACATCCTATCATTTCAATCAGTTCCATTAAAAATTCAGTCTTGGGGTGCATGGGTAGTTCAGTGGTAGAATTTTCGCCTGCCATGCAGGAGACCTGGATCCCTGGCCCAAGCACTCAAAAAAAAAAAAAAAAAATCAACAAATGGTGCTGTGATAACAGGATACTGACACGGAAAAGAATGAAATGTGACCCCCACCACACAGCATACCAAAAAAAAATTCAGTCTATTATTTATATACCTTATGTTCAAAATTCCAAATAATAGTCACAGAATTGGCTAAGCTTGTACTGAAATAGTTGTCCCAATGTTATGCTGAACCAACCATAAGAGGTACTGCTATGGTTGACAGAAAAGGTTAAAACCTATTTATTTATTTTAATACTCTTATTTGGGCATTTTAACATAAGGTATATTAACTGTACTCTGCAGTTTATTTCGTTCATTGGTGTCCTTTTTTTTAATGAGATATAACTGAACATTTCCTACAATGTTTTTGGTTTCAACAATACTTAAACTCTTTATTATTTTGTGGTTTAAACTATCTTACTATGATCCTGAAATATAATTTCCTATATAAACAACAATGGATGCTCTGATAAAGATATGAGAAAGGCAGTGGATTTACTTACTCTCTTCTCCACAGACACAAACTCCATAATTTAAAACCAGATGTTTGTGAGAAAGCTGGCTCATCATGCTTGCTGCTTCAAAGAAAGACTAAGGAAAAGAAAAACATACAAAAAACATGAAATAATTATTGTTTGTTACTTATAAGTATTCGTAGTTCAGAGAGATACTGTCTGCCATAGGAGAAATAGAATCTCTTATTCTCAGTAAGACTATAGATAAGACTACAATGTGTTTTGGTCCCTTTACAGGGACTTACAACTGCCATTACGCTTGAAGTTAGGGTTCATTATGAGGAATACTCTATATAAGCTTGGAATATGGAAACAATAATGATAGAGAACAATATTGGTATGTGATACCATGAATGACACAAGTAAAACAAACTTAGACCCAGAGATCTTAGAGTAGAGAGCAGAGGAACAATTAGAGGTGGAAAGAGACAGTGACATGGCTGGACCAGATGGATGGGAACTTCAAATGATGCTTCCTAAAAAACTAAGAATGGCCTCTGTGTAGATAAAATATCAGACACCTATGTCAGGATATTGGCATAGAATTAACATCCTCTTCACTCAACTAAACCCTGACTAGAACTGCTAGGTATGGTTGTTAAAAAGCATCACAATAACCAATAGTATGGTGTTCTGGATTAGATTACAATTCTTCAATTAATAAGTTTCACATCATTTTCCATTAACATATTCTTAGAACCATAAATGGTTTGTCATGTCATATTTGCTAATGCCTTGCTATACACTCATGGCTCTGGTAACTGACATCTGGGTTTCTACCTGACTAGCACAACTGGATTATGCCCAGAATCATCCACATTTCACCTGAAAATCTAGAGTGTTTCTTTTTTTTTTTCCTTTTAAAAGTTTTTTATTGTGGTTACATCATACAACTTTAAATTCCTCATTTTAATCACTTTCAAGTGTACAGTTTAGTGTGCATTAATTATATTGTGCCACCATCACCATTCATGACCAAAATATTTTCATCATTACAAGAAGAAACGCAACACCCACTTCACATTAACTCCCTATTCTGCCTCTTGCCACCCTTGGTAACATGTACTCTACTTTCTGTTTCTATGATTCTTTTCACTGAAGTTATTTTTTCCCTCTACTTCAGCTGTGATTATTTGAATGAGAAAGATTGATAATATTGTTATGGTCAGAAAAAAATTACTGCTATACTTCTTGTTTCTTGCTCAGCATTTTGGGGCTTTGCAATGATGGGATGGTAGACCAACAGACTGACTAAATTGGTAAGGAGTATCAGCTAAAACAACATGACTTTGTGTTTTCCCCCACTGCACAAAGATTAATGACCTAAACCAAAAGTTGATCAGAAACCAAACATTAGAGTCCAGGACTCCTGTTTCATTCATTTTTTTTTTTTTGTATCATCACAATCAATTTTTTTTGTGTGTGAAAAATAACATATATATACAAAAAAGCAATAAATTTCAAAGCACATCACAACAATTAGTTGTAGAACAGATTTCAGAGTTTGATATGGGTTACAATTCCACAATTTTAGGTTTTTCTTCTAGCTGCTCTAAGATACTGGAGACTAAAAGAAATATCAGTATAATGATTCAGCAATTGTTTGACAACTTTACTTTCTCTGTATAACTCCACCATCACCTTTAATCTTTTTCCCACTCTTTAGGGGTATATGGGCTATGCCCATTCTAACTTTTTCAAATTGGAAGGGGCTGTCAATAATATAGGGTAGGGAGATGGAACTAGCTGATGTTCTGGAGAGGCTGGGCCTTCTAGGTTTCAGGACTTATCTGGTCCACGGACCCATCTGGAGATTGTAGGTTTCTGGAAAATTACCCTAGTGCATGGAACCTTTGTAGAATCTTACATGTTGCCCTAGGTATTCTTTAGGATTGGCTGGAATGGTTTTGGTTGGAGTTTGGCAGGTTGTATTCCATGCTTTTTTAATGAGACAGTGATGCTTGCCTGCTAATAACTGCCTACTCCTATTCCCAGAAAACTCCCTCAGCACTGGACAGAAAGTTCAGGGCTGTCTCTCATGCCACAGAGATGTTTTTTGAAGTTGTTTAATTTACTTCACTTATGTACAATATTTCAGGATAAAAAAGAATTAAAATGCCTTGAACTTTGTTTATAGACTTGTGTTTCCTATATGATCTTCATAGAACCCTGTATGGCAGTTTTATGGTGATATATTCACATACCATATAATCCATCCAAACCTAGAGTGTTTCTTAGTACTGCCTTTCAAATTTATTTTTACAAAGCAGTTAAAACTGTGGAGGAACTTCTATAGAATCCATTAAGCTCTGGGGAGCTAAGTTTGAGAACTACTGCCTTAGTACAGGCAGATTTGGGTATTAGTAATGCCCCATAACATAATACTAAAAGTAGTTTGGTAATATTATTTTTAAAATCCTATAGTTTTCTAGATTACCAATAGAATGCATACTCAGAAAGGTCTTTACTATGTATAAAGTGTGTGTGTGTGTGGGTATATAAATATAGTATGTATATATAAGTATATATATTTAATTGCAATTTCAAAAGTTGCATACATTGGAGAGCACATATTTAAATACCAAAAAGTACATGACTTATACAAATAACATACACACCTCTGAATAGTTCCTATGTGCTTTATCTAAAACTTTTAAAAGAACCTCTGTTTCATACAGTTGGCCACAGTCTCCTACTTCTCTTCTTATACCTTTGAAAATTTTTGTAAAAGTGCCTTGGCCAAGGCTTTCATTCTTTAAAAGAAAAAGGAAAAAGAAAAAAAATGAGTAATGACAGAGAAACATGTCAAAATTAGGAAATATAGTCAATGACAAAGATTTAAAAAAAGAAAAAGAAAAACACAATCCACAAGCAACTACTTCCCTTATAACCTAAACCCAGATTTAAGACTTCAAAGGAATTCTTTTATTTTGATACCTTAAACAATAATAAAAAACAGACAACAAGGATTAATGAATAAAGAGTATTTTGGTTTCACCCAGTTTTTAATTCCCCTGAACAAGCCTTAATCACTTTTTAAAAATAGAGTCAATGTTTACCTACATTTATTTATATGTGACTCTTTCTTTGTTTATCTTTACTATTAGTAGAGTAGAAAGGCAGCACATGTGGTCTGTGGAGGCAGAATGTTTTACTCAATCTTTTTTATTGTTTACTAGTTGTGTGGCCCTAAACAGACTATATAATCTCTCTGTGCCACAGCTGTCTGGGGTTCTTCTGAGGAATGGGAATATTAACTATACTTTTCACATAGGTTTGCTATGAACAATAAGCGAATTAATATATGAAAGTACCTAATACAACTTATGATATATAGCAAATGCTCAGTAAGTGTTAGTTATTACCACTATTACTATTACTGATATTTATTGCATATACTTATGGAACAAGGGTTGGAAATCTACATCTGGCTATTTGGGTTCAGATTCAAGCTCTAGTACTTATTAGGTTTGTAATGTTAGTCAAATTAGCTAACCACTCTGTAATTCCTGTTCCTCACATGAAAATTCATGTCTTTATAATCCTGGATGATTCTATCTGCTGTCTGTTTATGGAACACAGACATAAGTTGATCTTTCTCATTCTACCCTCCAAGTCTCTTAATCCCTCTTTCATGGTTTCCATTTCTTTCTCCCTGTCCCAGCATTCTGAATAATTTCTTCAGACCTATGTTCCAATTCACACAATTCTCTCTTCAGCTATAGTCTGCCTTCTAATTGTTCATTTTGTTTTAATGTCAATGAGTATATTTTTCATTTCTATACTTTCTATTTTTCCCCCACATCATTTTGGTCTTTTTAAATAATGGCTTGCTATTTTCCCATATTTTCACTCAGTTAATATCTTTAAACATATGTTTTTTTTTTAATAGTCTTTATCTGAAAATTCTATTATATGATGTTTCTTAGGGGTCCATTTTGCTGCTGGTTGGTCTGCTAACTCTGAAATAATTATGGGTTATTTTCCTCTGTGTTTTTAAATGTTCAATTACTGTATAAGCTCATGCTGGAGTGGTCTTATCTGTGGGAATCCTGGATGGCTTAGGTTAAAGATTTGTTCCTCCAAAAAGATTTTGCATTTGCTTCTGCCAGGCACCACAGGATTTTACCAGTGTAATACCACATTTTATTTTATGATTTTTTAAACTTTTTTTATTATATAATCAAAGAAAGAAAAAAGCAATAGTTTTCAAAGCACTCTTCAACAAGTAGTTACAGAATAGATCCCATATCACATTTTATTTTAATTCACTGGCTTACACCACATAGGGAGTATAGAGACCCAAACTCAAAAGCTTATGATTACAAATTCTAAGGAGAAACTCTTTTTCCTCACTAAGAGTCCAAATTAAGCAATCTTCCTTTTCTTTTCCTTTTTCTAGTGAATGATTTCTCATATTCCATTCTTGTTTTACTGAGGGTGTATCTACTCGAAGGCGCTGCTATTGGATAGTTTTAACTCCTGGCCTTTAGCAGGCCTAAAACCTCACCCCATCTTTGTGTTTCTGTTAAATCTTAAGCCTCTTGGTTAATGAGACCAATCCCTACTCTCAATTTCATCTTGCAGCCAAAACAATAGTTCTTATTTACTACTTTTGTTTTCAGTTCCCTTTTGGATTTCTTTACTTTCTTGAGAACATGAGAATTAAAGACACAGGTCTTTTATTGAGAGAAATTTTACTTTTTAATTTAAGATTTATAGAGGAAGATTTTTCAATTTCTGAAATGAGAATATAATTTCAATTTAAATAATTAATTTTGCTGATTTCTAACTCAAATTTGGTATCATTTTTCAATAAGAGATAAAAATATTTAAATTGCAATTAAATTTCTATAATACAGGTTATGACAAAATATAATGTCATATAGACCCATATGTCACATGAAAGTAATATGGGGTAGGGGTAAGAGATGAAGAAATAGGTGTTTTAAAAGGACAAAAAGACAATAATCAACTTCTGATGACTTACAAATATCAAATCTTCATTTCTGATTTTGTGAAACACCATTTGATTCACATTATTATGCCTCTGTAATGTTGGTGAGGTTGGTACATCAGAAATACCATTGGTTCTGAAGACTAAAAGATTTGACTTATCTAAACAAACAAATAACATACATATATATATATGATCAAAACACACTGAAGATACAAAGAGTAAAATAAAACATGTTTTACTTACAAAAATGCTTTAAACATGCTTATTCATTTTTTTGATAGAAAAATTATCTTAGGATTTAATCATTGAACTTTGATGTCTTCTAACAATTTATTTTATATATTTGAAATTATAATCACTTCCTTAACTAATACAAACTTTTCATAATATGACTTTTAATTATTTTACTCATTACCATGATTATTTTTAAAATACAGAAATTAAAATCTTAAAAGAGTATGAAAGTTTTTGCTTAGAACATACATAGGAATTTACTAGTGAGCCCATTCAGGTCAATAAATAAGCAACTGATATATTCCAAGCAATTATCATTTTTTAAATGCCATTTATAACCATGAATTTCTAGTCACTTTTAGACAACCAAACCAAAACAAATTTTATTTGGTGATGCTTACACAACAGAAGAAGAAAAATTAACTTGTTTTCAGAGATGCTCTTTTCATATTTCTTTTGGAACCAATGTATTGAAGATACCTCCCATCACATATACAATTTCATAACCAATATTTTATAAATAACTAGAAAATTATTTTACCTTTGGGCTTTGGAGGACAGCATTTAGTAAACTGGAAAATAAAACTGTCTGAGCGAACAGTTTCCATCTGGTAGCAATTCAAAAGATCTTTAAGATTACTAAAATTCTTTTTAGTCCCACTGAGGTTGTATTCTCCATTGTCATTTCTTGTAATCAAACAGTGCTTATATTCAATGACATTTTCTCGCTATTTTTAATTACAGAGAGGAGGGAGAAGATTACAATGATTATTCTGACAAAAGTAATAGAACAAAAACAACCAACTGAATATTTAGACATTTAAACAGTGACTCCAACTGTAGCCCTGGTACAGAGTGACAGAATGCTTGGTTACTCAAAAAAGCAACTGACTACAATTGTGTAGCCTACAGAAGAGGTTGAGAGTTGATTTGTTAAAAGGTAAGTAAGAAAGTGATGATAAACACCAAACATAACCCAGTCTTTACAGCTTCCCACATTTACAGGATAAAATCTAAAACTAATGTTCCATGAAAGAAAAAAGAAATAAAACTAATGTAGTATATAAGGTCTCCCATGAGCTGGCTTCTGTCTCTGTTTCCAACCTCAATTCTTGCTACACCCAATAAACAACTTATGTTTCAGCCATATTAAATGTCTTAAATAATTATAAGCAAATACCATGCAGTTTCATGCCTTGATAACTATACATGCTGTCTCTCTGCCTAGAATGGAACTTCTCTCCTTCTGAGCAATGGAATTTTTTTCATCCCTTAAAACTCAGTTCAAGTATCATTTTTTCTGTGAGGTCCTCCCTAATAACTCTCACCCCATTCAGCAGCAAAGGTGATTTCTTATTCGGTTGTACCACTATTGTATGTGTATAATTATCTCTAATGTGGCATTTTAAATATTTTGCATGGATTTCTTTATAATTATCTTATGTGCTATATTATGAACTTCTTTACTCAACCAACTATTTTTTTGAGTAGCTCCTTTTAAGTATATTCATACTACTCAGAATCATTGATGATGATGACAGTAGAAAATTGTGAATGTAGTTAACATCATAAATAATATATTCAAATGTGGATAAAAGGGGAAATTTTACATTGTATATATATTACTAGAATAACATTAAAAAATATGATTATCCAGCACAAATGAAGAATGCTAAGGTAAACCATGGATTATAGTTTATAGTACAATTATAAAAATGTTTTTTCATCAATTGTAACAAATGTACCACACTAATGCAAAGTGTTAATAATAGCACAGTATATGGGAACTCTGTGCTTTATGCCTGAACTGCCTGTAAACCTACAACTTCTCTAATGATAATAAAAAAACTACCAATACCTCAATGTCTATCTCAAAAATTACATGCTCCAAAAGACCTTTCTTAATGATTGTAGCCCTTTCTGCTACTGTGTATATTTTGCCTACATTGGATAACTTCAATGGCCAATTTAATACTTCTTTGGTATGCTTTCCTGCTTTTATTTTTCCAAAAGGCAAGTAAGGCAGGGCTATATTACATAATCCCTTTGAGGTGAGGCTAATACATAGCCCTTGTATCAGGCTGGGCACAATAAACAAACAAATTATTTTGAATTGATAATCCAATATAATGGATTGTTACAGTAAGAAGATGTCAAATTCAGATGGTTTATCAGAATTTCTCAAGGATAAATCATGGAGTAAACCACCTTCTGTACTAATGGCAATTAATCTACTATGTACATGTGCTAAGTATAAAATGGTTACATTTCTTTTAAAATAATTGAATAAAAAACTTTATTTTTTAAAAAGTAAAGATGAACTTAAAAGCTGCTATAAAGTTTCTCAAAACTCATACTGTGAAACTGTCTTATAGATGGTAGTATGTTTAATTTTTTTAATAAACAATCTTAGATGAGGTCAAATATTAACTGTCTTGAGTGAGATTTCATTATAGCTTTATGCTTAAAACATACATTTTTAGACCATCATTTTTTTTTAACTTTTTATTGTTACCGATAACATAAATGCAAAAAAGCAATAAATTTCAAAGTATACTGTAACAGTAATTATAGAACAGATTTCAAAGTTTGGTATGGGTTACCAAACCAAAAATAGTTTCACAATTTCAGGTTTTTCCTTCTAGCTGCTCTAGGACACTGGAGACTAAAAGAAATATCAATATAATGATTCAGCAATTATACTTATTTGTTGAACCCTATCTTCTCTGTAAAACTCCACCTTCTCCTTTGTTCTTTCTCCCAGTCTTGAGGGTTATTTGGGTTATGCCCATTCTAACATTTTCATCTTGGAAAGGCTGTCCATAATATGGGGTAGGGGGATGGAATTAGTTGACGTTCTGGAAAGGTTGGTCACTCTGTGCTTCAGGACTTATCTGGTTTAGGAACCATCTGAAGGTTACAGGTTTTTGAAAAGTAAACTTTGTGCATGAAGTAGAATCTCAGATAGAGTCCTAGGTACTCTTTAGGGTTAACAGGAATGGTTTTGATTGGGGTTTGACAAACCCTGTTAATTAGCAATATCTAGCTGAAGCCTGCTTAAGAGTAGCCTCCAGAATAGCTTCTCAACTCTATTTGAACTCTCTCAGCCACTGATACCTTATTTTGTTACACTTCTCCTGCTTTTGGTCAGGAAGACATTGTTAATCCCATCAGGACCAGGTTTATCCCTGGGAGTTCAATCTCACACTGCCAGGGAGACTTTCACCCCTGGATGTCATGTCTCATACAGGGGGGAGGTTAATGATTTTCCTTGCAGAGTTGGGCTTAGAGAGAGAGAGGCCACATCTGAGCAACAAAAGAGGTTTCGTGGAAGTAACTCTTAGCCATAACTATAGGTAGGCTTAGCTTCTCAGCGACAGAAATCTTTCATAAGAGCAAACCTCAAGATCAAGGGCTTGCAGGCGGTGTGATGGTGGCTCAGCAGGCAGAAAAAGGTCAACGGTTTGACCTATTAAGTCCCTGATGTTTGAGAGAGTGCCAAGAGTTTCCCAGGCGGTAAAGTTTAATAATTCTATATTTTTTCTCTAGTCCCTGAAGGGACTTTGCTAATACTTTTAAATTATCTGCCCAACATATTCTGGAATAGATCATGATCCTTAATATTAGAAAATCACTAACTAAAAGGGCTGCAATGTTCTTTGTTATTGTCCTACATTCCGCTAATCCTGTAACCACTCAGAGAAGAGAGAAAATTTGCTTCTGATCTTATTTTGTCCTACATGATTTGGCAGACGTTTCCATTTTTATAAAAAAAGAGATTTGAAGAAACTTGATGAAATATCATTTGACATACTGGTAACACCGAAACATCAAAAAATAAAATAAAACAAATGCTAAATAAAAATACAGAAAGACATTAAATATCATTTTATATTTTTACATAAACCCTGCTATTTTGTTTATCAGTGCAGAATTCCTGAAGTAAATTAAGCATTATCATGCTAGTTATTATATCTAAAGCTATAATTCTGAGTATTCAAAAGGAAATATGGTGGCTAAATATATAGGGGAAATTAAATAGATTAAACAAAATTGTTACCATTAATTATTGTTATATACTAACCTCAACAGCAAAAGTGAGAAAATATTTATTAAAGTCCTTAGGACTGCATCGAAGTACATATAATCCAGTCTGGTTACCTGCTTTCTTCAGTTTACCAATGGCAAAATCCATTCTAAATATAAAGAAGAAATAATGTGAATAACATAGCAAGGACAATGTCATTCTGACCAAAATATCATCTAAAAGATCAAAAGTCAAACTTAAACCTCTCAGAATTTTTGGAAATCTTCTCTACTTTATATTTATATGCTCGACAATAACTTTTCAAGATAAAAAGTGAAAGTACCAGGCTAATTTGCAGTAAGTTCAAATCAATTCAAGGGGCAATCATATTACTCTAAAAAACCCAAAAGGTATATGACATTAAGGAAATTCCAAAGAACAATCCATTCATTTGTATTTTATGCCTTTTTATTATAAATTTAGTATTTTAAAAACCATTTTCACTCTCATAAAACTTCATTTAATTATGCAGTCAGTGTAGTATCATAAAACATGTCTGTTTTATCATTGTGATTACTAATATAAATTATTTTAATATTTACAATATATTACAAATTATTTTAATATTTAGTATAATGCCAAAGTCTAAAGGAAGACCCAGAGAAAATGACAAAGACTACTGATTTTTAAAATTTGCTATATGTTTTATGGAAGTTAACATCTGGAAAGAAAAGCAAACTGTAACCAACATGAAGGCAGGATCAACTTCTATTTTACTTAGCACCATATTTTTCATACTTAAACCAGTGCTTGGCATATGGTAGGTAAATCTATAAATAAAATTTAAAATGCTGAATGGAGGAATGAATGAATGGTTGAAATATTTTTAATACTGGACATGTAAATTCTAGATAAAATATTCAAGTAGTGCAACATTTTCATAACAACCTTACTTATTTTAAAGAAGCATGAGGTATACACTGAATTAAATCTTAAATAGTTAGGATATATTTTCTCAAATATTTAGGGTAGGTTAAGTTCAAGAAGCATATGCCCATAGTCCAAATTAGATTCTTCTGCTCAGATTCTTCAAACCTGCTGCTAATCATAAAGCACACCTAGCTGAGATGTAAACAGAATTGGGCTAAATAGATGGTATGCATGATAGCAGACTTCATCTAGTATTATAGTAAGGGACTGCAAATATATGGCTCAATATATAGCTATCAGCCACATGTTGCTATTTAAATTCAAATCTATTGAAATTAAATTAAATTAAAAATTCAGTTCCTTAGTTGCATTAGCCATACTTCAAATGCTCAATAGTTACATGTAGCTCTATTTTAGAGCAGATATAGAATATTTCATCGCTGCAGAAAGTTCTGTTGGACAGCATGAGTCTACAAATATGGACATATACATTTTGTGTTCAAGATTTCAGTAGGAGTTGAATTATCCAAAAATAGCGACAACTTTTAAGTTTGTACTCGGCACTTTGCTGCAAGATTTCAAAATTAATTAAACATAAATGAAGGTCTTTTTTTTTTTTTTTTTTTTTTTTTTTTTTTTTTTAAAGAGAGAGGGAGGAAGGGAAGGAAAGACAGAGAGAGAAGGAAGGAAGGATGGAAGGAAGGAAGGGAGGAAGAAAGGGAAACATCTTTAAACATTTTCTTGTTTTATTATATTTTGTTTGTTTGTTTTTTACATGGGCTGGGGCCGGGAATCGAACCGGGGTCCTCCGGCATGGCAGGCAAGCACTCTTGCCCGCTGAGCCACCGCGGCCCGCCCTGAAGGTCTTTTTTAAGCAAAATAATAACAATACCAAGAGTTAATTAAACATGCATAAGCAACTAAATGTTAAACTTATGCAATGAGTTATAATTATATTAAACTGAGACACAATGGTAAATGATGTCTTAAATAATTATAATTACTGTATAATCTGATTGCAAACTATGTATTTTTATAAAAACAAATGAAAATGACTTCAGTGAAATTAAGATAAGATTTTATTTTCTGAACTGCTCAACCTAGTTATATTATTTTGTTTTATAAAATCTTCTTTGTGAATATCTCACTTTTTAAAAATTTACTTATGGGGGGTGCAAGTGTAGTTCAGTGGTAGAATTTTCGCCTGCCATGTGGGAGACTGGGGTTCAATTCCTCACCCATACACTCTCTAAAACAAACAAACAAGCAAACGAAGAAAGAAAAAACAAACAAAAATTCAACAAATGGTGCTGCAATAATGGGATACTCACATGGAAAAAGAGTGAAATGTAACCCCTGCCATATAGCATACAAAAAAAAAAAAAAAAACCTCTACTTTTAAAGTCTGTATTACTTACGAGATTGGGCCATGACAGTTGCTTTGGATATTTTCAAGCACTGTTGGAGGTGCTACTTCTTTACATAGGTAATGATGTGCATCTGCAGTTAATCTATAATATCCATCAATTAATGACACAAAAGACAAAGCTTCTCTTAAGGAGCTCAGTTCAATTTCCTAAATGGACAGAGAAAAGAAAAAGAAACAACACTTATATTTTTCTTTTTCATCTCCATAACTGCTAATGAAAGACTCATACTTTGCCATTTCTGCCTGTCAAAATTCTATCTTGTCTTCATGGCCCTCTTCAACTATTATCCTCTCCATATTTCCTTATTCTTTCAAAACATACTGATCTCAGTTTTATGATAGCTTGTAATATTTATTTTCATGCTTCACAGCACTTATTATGTATTAAATTGAATTTATATCTTATCCCTCACTACTCTTCAATGAAGTTCTTAAAAATGAGTAGTATTTTTACCCTGGATTATTCCAAAGAAAATTCAAGGGGAAAGGGAATAACGTATGCATTTTAGAGCAACTAGAAGGAAAAACCTAAAATTGTGAAATTGTAACCCATGTCAAAGTCTGAAATATGTTCTGCAACTAATTGTGGTGCTGTGCTTTGAAATTTATAGCTTTTTTGTATATATGTTATTGTTCACAAAAAAAAGAAGGAAAAAAAGTTGATTGTGATGATAAAAAAAAGTATTTAAGCCCTCTAGCCTCCTATATTCTGGAGCAGCTAGAAGGAAAAATATGAGAGGACTGTAAGGTAGCCCATGATAATCTCTGGGATCTGTCCTATAACTACTTGTTGAAGAGTCCTTTGAAAACTATTGTTTTTTATTTCTTTGCTTTGTATATATATATTACACTATACAATAAAAAAAAAGTTTTAAAAAACGCACCCTTTTAGGACACATCCTAAGTATATAACTCTCAGTTTGCTTTATAATTTTTTGAACTCAAAAGAATTATGCCAATTATGCATACATTTCATAAAACACAGTGGCAAAGAACCATGTCTTAAGTACCAAGAATAAATGGAGAAAAGGTCAGTAATTTTTTTATAATTAAGTCACACAGGATTTCAAAATGGTGTTCTGACCATAGAAATAGTCACTGAAATGAATGCTGTCATGAAAAACTTTAAAAGTAGATATATCTAAATTTTGCAAAAGCAATAAATCTACAGAGCATTAAGCTGCTGCTAGATGTAAGTGACTTGCTTAGGCAATAATGGTGAGAAAATCCTCTTTGAAGAAACTTACAAATTAGCTGGAAATAGAGGAAAGTATATATTTTTGAATAAACAACAATAATTATACAGACTTCCCTTTGATTAGGATATATAAACTTGCAAGAGACTGTCACTCCCACCTTAACAATCAATCCAAGCCAAATAAGCACAAATTATATCCTTGAAAAAAATCACAGAACCAAGGATATAAAATAACCTGAATGAACTAAATTCCAGAAAGTGTCACGTCCTTCATAGAAGAGAAGAGATCACTGGCAGAGCAGAGGGAGGAAGAAGAATCCACAATATATGGAAGAGAAACCTATAATGGGTGGGGGCAAGGTGAAACCAGCTCAACATTTCACAATTTTAATGCTTATGTATAAAAATTTTGTGGAATCCAGCCACACAGAATTATTCTGCAGTCTTTTCTACATGTCTTCCTGAAGGTAAAGGGGAGAGCAGCAAAGCTGAGAAAGATACTGCCAGAGGGAAATGGGGCCTCTTGAAATTCCAGCAGGATTTTAACAAACCAAAACTAAAATATAATTGGAAATACATAGGTAGAACAATCAAAACAATCCTGGGAAAAATAAGAAAAAAGTTGGAGGACTTATGCTATCTAATATCACGTTTTATTATAAATCTATACATTTATAACTGATAATGGATGCTCCTGGGTGATCCAACAAGACTAAATTCTCAGAACACTAAGTGTCCATTAATAGCTACAAAACGATGTTCAATTTTCAACTGACCTCAAATTTACACATTAATGTTTTTATATAAAGATTTTCATTCTTAACATCTTGCAATACTGATTATAGAGTAATGCAGAGGAAATTTTAAACATTAAGAATATCTTTCTTAAAATACTATCTTATTTAGAAAAAGAACAAACACATACAACTTCCATTTAGCAGTCTATGTTAAATATTGAGCCAACTGTGATAAAAGACATAGTACTAATGCCCATTGCCCATGGAAAACCAATTGCAAATTACAGTGGAATTTGAAAAAACAACATATTCACAACGCAGATTGAAATAAGTTGAACCATGTGAAATAGTTCATATTCAACTGCTTTTGACCTAAAAGAACATATTCACAATCTATTTTGAACTATATGAACTATGTGATATTTAACTGTTCTGGACCTATAGAAACAGCAATTTCATATGGTCCAGCCTAATAATTTCCAATGATTGATGCTTTGGTGATTTTTATTCATTCTCCACTCAAAAAATATTTATTGAGCATTTACATTTGTAAGACATTGTACGAAATACCAGAGTTACAGGCATGATTAAAAGAAGACACAATCCCCTGCTATCAAGGAACTAATTGTCTGCAAAAGATTGTTTTGCAGCCTTATGAAACCCTGAACAGAAAACACAGCTAAACTATGCCCAGGCACCTGATTCCCAGAAACTGTGAGATAACTAATGGTATTAAGCCACTAAATTTGTGATAATCTGCAACATTAGAAAACTAATAGACTCATTCAAAGTATAAAATAAAATAAACATAAATGTAAATGAAACAAGAATAGGTGAGGAAGAACCAACCACAAATTGTAGAAATAAAAAAATTCAATGGATGGAATAAACTCTATACTGGATATAACTGAAGACATGAATTGATAAATTGAAATACAGTACTGAAGAACACAAAGTCAGATAAAAGTAATGAAAGAGCATTTAAGAGATATGGAAGATAGATGGTGAATTATGTTATCAGTTGAGATTTCACTGGAAAAAATATTATCCCCCAAAACATTAATCCACATGGGATTTATTTTATATGGTACAAGGGAGGGACCCAAATACATTTTTCCCTTATGTGAATGTCCTATCATTCCAGGAACATTAATTGATAAAGCTTACCCTCTTTCCACTGCTCTTGAAAGTTACTTAGCATTTTACCATATGTATGCTTTCAAATGTTTCTGGGTTTTTTATTCTGTTACACTGATGCATCTTCTTACACCTGCACCAATAGGACACTGTCTTAATTACGATAGGGCTCATATCCTATAGCTTAGTACAAGGTAGAGAAAGACCTCAAACTTGATTGTCATTCTTCATAAATGTCCTGGCTAATTCTTGAATTTCCAGGTTGGTATTTTGACAGGGTTAGAATGAATCCATAAATCATTTGGGGGAGAAATAACATCTTTATAATAGTAAGTCTTCTAAACCATAATATGGCAATTGCCTCACATATTTAGGTCTTCTTTAATGCTATAATAGAGTTCCATAATTTTTTTATAATAGAAGTCTTAAATATCTTATTGGATTTATTCCTATATAGCTGATATTTTTATGCTATCATCAATGGTATCTTTTTAAAATTTTTAATCTTTAATTATTCACTACTGGGGTTTCTTTTTGTACCTTGACATTGTATCAGTTCTTTTGTTAAATACTTACTAATTGTAATTATTGAATGATTCTTTCGATTTCCTACATATTTAGATGTATCATCTCCCCCCCTTTCCTTTTTTTTCACAGTTCAGGTCCTTTGAATACACATATGAATAGCTATAGGGATAGAAAGCATCTTCACCTTACTCTCTCAAAGGGAAGTTTTCAAAATTTTACTTTAAAAATTATGATTGATATAAATTTTTAGTAATTTAAAAAAAGTGAAATGATCTTACAATTTTGACTTTCAAGCTATGGCCACAGTAAATTGCAGTGACTAACCTTCTACAATTAAATCACACATGCATTTCTGGGATAAACCCAAATTTACCGTTATGTATTCTCCTCTTCCAAACTCCTGTGAATGTTGATATTTTGACCTCCTCCCATAATCATGAATGTTCTTAATGGCCTCCAAAATGGAATATCCTTTCCAGAAAGTTTTCAACTTACTCTGCCCAATTCCATCAGAGTAATCACTATCTATAGCAGCCACAGCCTTACAAAATGGAATTTTTAAATACGAAGTCATGAAAGTCAAAATGACTCCTTGATCTTTGGGCTGCAGAATGGATGTTATGTTAGCAGGCATGAAAACAACAGTTTCCTTGTACATCTCCGTCAGAGCTCATGGGTGACCAAGTGCATTGTCAATGAACAGTAATATTTTGAAAGGAATCTTTTTAACTAGTCACAACAGATGACTTAAAATATTCAGTATACCATACTGTAAAGTGATGTGCTATCATCTAGGCTTTGTTGCTCTATTTATAGAGCACAGGCAGAACAAATTGAAACCCATGAGTAGTGTAGTAAATGCCTCAGAGCAAAACAGTTTTGGTACTCTGACATTCTGCTTATCCCTATGGTTCAAGCTCTCCCAGAATTTGTCCTTTTACCACTATTTTTTTTAGCCATCAGTAACTTTATATGCTTTTAAAATTGTATCCAGCTTTTTTTATTGTTTCCAGTGGAGGCTTTATCTGAATAACCTAACCCAGCTTATAAGAAATAGAATCCTGAACATTTGTTTTCTACTCATATCTCTGAATATACCTCAGTATCTCCTTACCCTCTCCCTATGTAGAAAATTTGTCAGTGGTTTGGCCCATCCCCTTCCCAACTTCTTTACCTAGACCTCCCAGCTCAAGATCAGATCTTACTTAGGAGCTCAGAACTCTTGTCTTGTAGTTATATTGGGAATATCACATTTCAGTCACAAAGCCAAGTGGTAGCTTGATCAAGGGAAAGGAAAGCCTGGCTAATTTCCCTTACTTCCTTAGTTAACATAGTTTCCTATAAAACATTACTTACGTAGAAAGAAGGATTTTTTCCTTCTTTCCTGGATAGGAGAATTTTAATCCAATGCTTGGTTTTAAACAGTAAGCCCCACCCAAGGTCTGGACCTTTGTCGATCTTGCATAGCACACTGAACTCTCATATACCTTAGTCAGTGATCTACATGTTACCTATTTAATTGCCCTAAAGCCCTAACATATGAACATACAAGTTTTCCATTTTCCTAATGTTACATAAAAGTTTAAGTTTACATGAATATGTGAACTTTAAATGACAAAAGTATTAGAAGGACACATTTACTATTTATCTTACCTGCCTCTTTATTGGGATACTTAGATAGAGAATTCTTACTATACAGAGAATGACTTTAAAAGCGATGTTCCAGAACAAAACAGAACAAAATGAAAAGCTAACCTTGATAAGGATTAAATGCATATGAAGATGGTGCTCTTACTGTACATCAGTTTATCATTTAAGACTGTTTTAATCATGCTATTTATATAATTAACATAAGAATCTAGTTAGATTCATAAATCAAAACACGAAGTGCATAAAATAATGAAGCTTATTTTAAAAAACATTTTATAAATACTTCTAAAAAATAGTACTTTTCTAGCTTATGTAATTATTCTAATTCCTCTTAAAAAATGAGTTTAGAATTCCTATCATTTGTTGAAAATCAATAACCAGTAACAAAGTACCATCCTTTGAAATATACTTGATTTTTAGAACTAGCTAGAAGTCATTTTGGAAAGGAAAAGAGACACACTTATTGAGCATCAACTAAATGTTAGACACTTTACAAACATTATTTTATTTAAGCATTTCAAAAATTCTAGGCTATGGATATTATACCATTTTATAAATGAAAAACTAGAGCTCAAAATTATTAAGACCGCCAGGTTCACAAAGCATTTAAATTTCAGCTTGGTTAAAAAACAAGCCAGCCTAAGCCCAAAGGCCATGTTCTCATTACAGCATACTGATTCCCCTCTGAGAGTAAGACTCGTGCCTACTAGCCATGGTTAAACTATGAACACTGTGAACAAAAAATCTCCATATAAAGAAGCAGATTTTAAGTGAAATAATTAATACGATAGGAAACAAATTATTAGGCAACCTGGCCACATAGCAGCCGGTTAATAACTATTTAAAAAAATGAATTTATTCCTTGTATTACACATAGTTCCTGTAGTGTTTTAAAATTTTTACATAATTACTAACTAATAATGTTTTACATAATGACTAACTAACAAATTCTACACTAATAATCCTAGTGATGACAAAGAAAAAATACAGTAGGTCTTCATTTCATTTTCACTAATTTTCCATAATCATGGCATTGGTGTAATTTTCTATTGTTAGTGTTGACATTTTGTTGCATTGGAGAAAAATCTCTCCCACTACCTGAGAAATGATTACTTTATGCAGTTTCTCATTTCTCAGAAAAATATCATCACCTTCTTATTTACATCTTAAACTGTGTGCAAACATTTTTGCAAAGAATCAAACTAACATTCCTTAGCAAAGTGGCCTCAGCTTACCTTCAAGTTTCATTTGGCCTAGAGGATCACACTGGACAAATCTCTGGGGAACATTATTAAAAACTTTACCCTATTTAATGATTTTCATTGTTTTTCATTCCTTTTGCTTAGAATGTTCTTTCATTTATGTGATAATCTGTTTTCTAAAATTCAGGTCAAATATCACTTCTTTAACTAGCATTCCCTATTTCAGAGAAGATTACATACTCTGTAGTGTTCTATTTTACTCTTTAGATACCTATATTATAAAACTTACATAAAACATCCTATTCAAGTGTCAGTCTTCTTGTAAAAACTGTGAGTTCCATGCATGGTCAATTACCCCAAATGTCTTCTGTATAAAAGACTTTCACTTCACAACCACGAACAAGAAGAGGACTGGGAGAAAATGGCAGAGTAGGAAGCTCCAGGATTCACTCCCGTCACTAGAACAACTATTAAACAGGCAGGAACTGTTTGAATGAACTATTTCAAAACATCCAGGGAAGATTAGGAGGAAGTAACTCGTAAATTAAAGTAAAGACAGTCAATTGCTCTCTTCACACGATGATTACTGATGCCCATTTCCCACGCTTGAGGCAGAACACCATGGGGTCCAGCCCCTACCTAACTCACTGGTGACAGAAAAGGACGTAAAAATTCACTTCCCCAAGATCAGGTGTGGGCATGCTGATTAGTGATCACAGATTTTAGTAGCAACTTTGGATAGCGGGGAGACCAGTCCTGAGGGTGGCCATTGCTCCAAACTGCCCTGGACAAAGGCAGCTGAGGAGACTTAAAGATGCTACATGTCCTCAGAGCTGCCAAAGTTAATTGCAGGGCTACATTTGCTAGAAAGGTCAAGAAAAGAGCAGATTTGGGAAGCTGAGGAAGAGCCTTCTGGCACTGTTCCTGATTCCCTCTCCAAGGTAATCTGAAAGTAGTCTGTGCACCCTGGTCCTCTCCAGTGTGCAACAAAAGATTATATGACAAATAAGCACGAAATGATGGCCCATCCAAAGAAAGAGAATAAAAATCCAGAAACCACCAACAAAGACTAGAATGTGAACATACTAGAAAAAGACTTTAAAAATGATTTTCAATGTGTACAAAAGATGTAGGAAAGACAGAGAAAAAACTAAAGGATATCAGGGAAACGATGAAAGAGCAATATGAGAATCCTAGTAAAGAGTAAGAAATTTTAAATAGGAACCAAACAAAACTACCAGAAGTGAAGACCACATAACTGAAATGAAAAATTACCAGGAGGGATTCAAGAGCAGAATAGAGCTTATAGAAGAAAGAATCAGGGAATGCAAAGACAAGACAACTGAAATGAGTCACCGGAGTAGAAAGAAAAAAGAATTACATTAAGTGAAAACAGCCTCTGGGACACCATCAAGGATACCAATACACACATTTTGGGAGCCCAAGAATGAAAAGGAGAGAATGGGACAGAAGGAATATTCAAAGAAATAATGGAAGAAAACTTCTCAAATTAAGCAAAAGATCTGAATATGACCATCCATATTCCAAATACCAAACAGGAAAAATACAAAGGAAAACACACCCGTCACATATTGAGCACTGTCTAATGAAAGGAAAGGAGAGAGTTCTGAAAGCTACAAGAGAAAAGTAATGTGTTATGTATAAAGGAATCCTAATAAGATTGAGTGACATTTCTCATCAGAAACCAGGGAGGCAGGAAGGCTGTGAGTTGAAATAGGTAAGGGGATGCAAAAAAACAACTGCCAAAAGAAATTCATGGGGTGGGCCACGGTGGCTCAGCAGGTAACTTTGCTTGCCTGCCATGCCCAAGGACCCGGGTTCGATTTCCGGTGCCTGCCCATGTAAAAAAAAAAAAAAAAGAAATTTATGCCCAGTGAGAATTTCTTTCAAAACTGAAGGAGAGATTAAGACAGTAGTGGATATAAATAAAAGCTAAGGGAGTTCATCACCTTTAGACCTGTTCTACAAACAGTGCTAAACGGAATTCTTCAGATTGAATGGAAAGGACACTGTACAATCATTCATAGTAGCATAAAGAAATAAAGAGCTCTGGTAAAGGTAACATATTTGGACAATTATAAATTACAGAATAATTGTATTTTATTTTTTGGTATTCAACTTCAAATCTTACTTTCTAGAAAGGTGTGCTGGTTTGAAAAGGTTTATGTACCCTGGAAAAGCCATGTTGTAATCCTAATCAACCTGGTGGAAAGAACAGTTTCCTCTAATCCTTATTCAATACTTAGCTTATCTCCATGGAGATGTGACTCAATCAAGTGTGGGTATTGAACTTGATTAGGTGGAGAGGTGTCTCCACCAATTCCAGATGGCTCTTGATTGGTTTTAACTGGAATCCTTTAAAAGAAGAAACACTTTTGAAAAAGCTAAAGAACAAGACAAAAGCCATGAGATTCTGACAGAGCAGAGAACACCATAGCACTACGAAGCAGAGAATCCACTAGTCAGCAACTTTTGGAGATAAAGAAGGAAAACGCCTCCTGAGGAGCACCAAGAAACAAGAGGCCTGGAGAGAAAGCCAGCAGATGCTGCCACGGTTGCCAAGTGCTCTTCTAGCTGAGAGAGAAACGCTGAATGTCATTACCCTTTTTTTTTTTTTTTTTTTAACTTTTTAACTATGTAGTATAACA
The DNA here is from genome assembly GCF_023851605.1 of Tamandua tetradactyla. Classification (NCBI taxonomy): domain Eukaryota; kingdom Metazoa; phylum Chordata; class Mammalia; order Pilosa; family Myrmecophagidae; genus Tamandua; species Tamandua tetradactyla. Next base: position 92,899,825 of record NC_135328.1, read on the forward strand.
TATATACAAAGCAAAGAAATACAAAAGCAATAGTTTTCAAAGCACTCTTCAACAAGTAGTTACAGGACAGATCCCAGAGTTTGTGATGGGGTACCATACAATCCTCTCAGATTTTTCCTTCTAGCTGCTCCAAAATATAGGAGGCTAGAAGGCTTAATATTTTTTATCATCACAGTCTACTTTTTTTCTCCTTTTTTTGTGAAAAATAATGTATATACAAAAAAGCTATAAATTTCAAAGCACAGCACCACAATTAGTTGTAGAACATATTTCAGAGTTTGACATGGGTTACAATTCCACAATTTTAGGTTTTCAATTCTAGCTGCTCTAAGAAACTGGAGACAAAAAGAAATACCAGTTTAATGATTCAGTATTCATATTCATTTGTTAAGTCCTATCATCGCTGTATAACTTCACCATCACCTTTGATCTTTTCATCCCTCTCTTTAGGGGTGTTTGGGCTATGGCCATTCTGTTTTTCATATTGGTAGGATCTGTCACTAATATGGGGTAGGGAGATGGAACTATCTGATGTTCTGGAGAGGCTGGACCCTCTAGGTTTCAGGACTTATCTGGACCAGGGGCCCATCTGGAGGGTGTAGGTTGCTGGGAAGTTATTCTAGCGCATAAGAACCTTTGTGGAATCTTATATATTGCCCTAGGTGTCTTTAGGATTGGCTGGAATGGTGCTGGTTGGGGCTTGGCAGGTTATGATAGGTAGCAAGGTCTAACTGAAGCTTACATAAGAGCAACCGCCAAAGTAGCCTCTTGACTCTATTTGAATTCTCTCTGCCACTGACACCTTATTAGTTACACTTCTTTTCCCCCTTTTGATCAGGACAGAATGGTTGATTCCATGGTTCCAGGGCTGGATTCATCTCTGGGAGTCATCTCCCATGTCACCAGGGAGACTTTCACCCCTGGATATCATGTCCCATGTATGAGGGATGGCAATGATTTCACTTGCAGAGTTGGGCTTAGAGAAAGTGAGGCCACATCTGAGCAACAAAAGAGGTGCTCCAGAAGTAACTCTTAAGTATGCCTATAGGTAGTCTAAGCTTCTCTGCTACATACATAAGCTTCATAAGAGTAAGCCTTAGGATAGAGGGCACGGTCTATTGATTTCTGTGTCCCTAAAGTTTGACACAGTATCAGGGGATGCCTTGATGGTAAGGTTTAATAGTTCCATATTTTTTCTCCCATCCCTTAAGGGACTTTGCCAATACTTTTTGATTATCTGCTTAATATTCTCTAGGATGTATCCAGTATTACATTAGGCCATACAGGATTAAAGTACCTCATACTTTTCTGCATTCCCTGGGTTTCAGTTGTTCAAATAGCTATACAGATAGGTAGAGTTAGATTATGTGCTACAGAAAATTTTGGTTCCAGACAAAAATAAACCTTTCTTCCTTTGGTCTCAAAGAGTATGTGTGGTTCTAAAATATAGACACTGTCTTCCTTATTCCTGTCTTCTCAATTACTTTAATCCCAAACTTTTATATATATATATATGTAAAACAGCCTTTCAAATCCAGAAATGATAATCTGCACTTGCGACATAGTATGTGCTCTAAACACTTAAAATCTAGGCCCCTGTTTCTTATAAGCATTTTCTAAAGGTGACCATACTATTCTTGTTCTTTTATTCCTGGCTTATTTTGCCTTACCAAATGTCCCACATGTTCATTCACATCGCTGCATAACTCATGACTTTGTTTCTTTTTGTAGCAGCACAAACTTTGCTCATAAGTATACACCAACGTTTGCTAATCTACTCCTCAGTCAGTGCATCCTTCAGAAACCTGCATTCATCAGGCATCACGTATAGTGCCCAAAGTCCCCAGTCTATCAACATTCTCAATTTCAGATAATTTCATTGTTCCCGAGAGAAAGAAAACCAATAAACACACCCTCACCAAACAGGAAATCTAAACTTCCTCTTCACTCTAGTCCCAGCAGCCATTATTTACCTCCGCTGTTGCTTTGGTAGTGGTGATGTTTATTTGTTATTTCTCTTCTCCTATTTGTTTTGGGGTTAGTTTTCTGTTCTTTCTCAAGGTCCTCCAGGTGTGCTGTTAAGTCCTTGATTTTTGCTCTTTCTTGTTTTTTAATATAGGAATTTAGGGTAATAAATTTCCCTCTCAGCACAGCTTTTGCCGCATCCCATAAGTTCTGATAAGCTGATGCTTGTGAACGTAGGTGCCCAGAGGCCAGGGAGGATGTAGCTGTGTGGGTGCATTGGTCTGTATCCCTGGTGTATGCTGCTCTAAGGCCTGGGGCCCTTTGTGCACACGCGTAGAGCTGTGACAGCAGGTCAGTATTATGCCTTAGTTGACTGGGGGTAGATGTAACCTGGCTGCGCAGGTCAGCAGTTTCTCAGATGGGAAGTGTGGCTGAGGTCCATGCACATGCGCGGTTCTAGGACTGCTGTAAACTGAGGTTCCCAGAGCTGAATATTGTGATTGGGGGCCCATGCACATGCGTGGGTCTAGGAGTGCCATAAACTGATGAGCTCAGGCAGGGCAGGGTGAGGCTGTGCGACACTATGGGCTGTGGGGCAGGGTAGCCTGGGTTATTGCCCACAGCCTTTATTGCTGGCAACAGCCTGCAGGGAACAGGGAGGTGGAGGTAATGCTCAGGAGGGGTGCAGGAGAGGTAGATTGGGCTGCACATGGGGTGGGGGTGGGGGGCTGGTACGTGCACTGGGGGCTGGTGGGGTGGGGTCACCTGGAGCACAGGGAATGGCAACAGGTGACGGGTTTGGGTGTGTGGGGTGTGGGGTGAGTCGCCAGTCACAGGGCTGCACTGGTGAGGGTAGCGTGCCCAAGGAACATAGCCTGGCTTACTTCCTAGTCCCCGGCTTCAGTCTGTGCACATCCTGGGCTCCATGCCTCCACACCGGACTATAGCTTTCTGTCTCAGTTCCTCAGCCTCTGCAAGTAGGGCTGCCCTATGTGGTGTAGAAGGCTTTCCCAGGTCAGCTGCACTCCCAAATCGCCACCTCAGTCACCCTCCTGATGCTTCTCTAACTTTTCCATGGAGCAGGGCTGATTTGAGCTCGTCTATTCGACCATCTTCCCAGAAGTTTTTCTGTTTTTTTTAATACAGGCATTCAAGGCAAAAGATTTTCCGCTCAGCATAATCTTTGCTGCATCCCATAAATTTTGATAAGTTATATTCTTATTTTCATGCGTCTCTAGATAGCTACTGATTTCTCTAGCAATTTATTTTCTGTCTCACTGGTTGTCTAAGAGTGTTTATTTAATCTCCATGTATTTGTGAAAGTTCTTGTTCTTTGGTGGTTATTGAGATCCAGCTTCATTCCAATGTGATCAGAGAAAGTGCTTTGAATAATTTCAATGTTTTTAAATTTATAAAGAACTATTTTGTGCCCCAGCATATGATCTATCCTGGAGAATGTTCCATGTGCACTAGAGAAGAATGTATATCCAGGTGTTTTGGGGTGCAATGACCTAGATATGTCTGTTAGGTCTAATTCATTTATCAAGTTATTTAACTCCTCTATTTCCCTGTTGATCTTCTGTTTGGTTGTTCTATCTATAGAGGAGAGTAATGTATTGAAATCTGCATCGCTCCCTTCAGTTTTGTCAATGTCTGTCTCATGTACTTGGAGCTCCTTTATTGGGAGCATAAACATTTATGATTGTTATATCTTCTTGGTGAATTGACCCTTTATTTAGTATATAGTGTCCTTCTTTGTCTCTTATGATGTCTTTACATTGAAAGTCTATTTTGTTCAATATTAGTATAGCTACTCCAGCTTTCTTTTGATTACAACTTGCATGGAAAATCTTTTTCCAGCCTTTCACTTTCAATCTATTTGTATCCTTGTATCTAAGATGAGTCTCTTGTAAGCAGCATATACCTGATTATATTTCTTAATCCATTCTGCGAATCTGTATCTTTTAATTGGTAAATTTAGTCTGTTAACATTCGAAGCTTTTACTGAAAGACATTTCTCGAATCTACCATCTTATCTTTTTTATTAGTTAGATCTAGCTATTCTTTTCCTTCTTTCTCTTTTCATCCTTTAAATTAAGCTTACTGGTACTCTTCAATTCTGTGCCCTCCTCCAGACCTCCCTCTTCTGTCTTTTTTTTTTTTTTTTTTTTGCAGCCAGCAGAACTCCCTTTAGTATTTCTTGTAGGGCTGGTCTCTTGTTGACAAATCTTTCAGGACTTGTTTGTCTGTGAAAACTTTAATCTCTCCCTCAGTTTTGAGGGACAATTTGGCTGGGTACAGAATTCTTGGTTGGATGTCTTTCTCTTTCAGAATTGTAAATATACCACTGCCTTCTCACCTCCTTGGTGCTAGTTGAGTAGTCTTAACTCAGTCTTACATGGTTTCCTTCCTATGAAGTGGATTGTTTTTCTCTTGTTGCTTCAAGAATTTTCTGCTTCTCTTCAACATTTGGCAGCCTGATTAGTATGTGTCTTGGGGAAGGCATATTTGGATTTATTCTGTTTGCAGTTCATTGCACTTCTTTGACGTGTTTATTTATAATCTTTGTAATGGTTGGGAAGTTTTCCCCCATCATATCCTCAACTACTCTTCCTAGCCCTTTACTCCTCTCTACTCCTTTTGGGACACCAATGATTCATGTATTTGCATACTTTGTTTTGTCTATCATTTCCCTGAGATCCAATTCAAATTTTTCTTTTTTGCCATTTGCTATTTTGAGTCTTCAAAGTCAGTTATACTGTCCTCTGTATCGCTTATTTTTTCTTTTGTCTCTTCAAATCTGTTGTGTGTGCCTCTAGTATGGTTTTTTTTATTTGGTCAACTGTTCTAGTTTGCTAGCTGCCGGAATGCAATATACCAGAAACAGAATGGCTTTTAAAAAGGGGACTTTAATAAATTGCGAGTTTACAGTTCTAAAGATGAGAAAATGTTCCAATTAAAAGAAGTCTACAGAAATGTCCAATCAAAGGCATCCAGGGAAAGATACCTTGGTTCAAGAAGGCCTATGAAGTTCAGGGTTTCTCTCTCAAGTGAGAAGGCACATGGTGAACACAGTCACAGTTTCTCTCTCGGCTGGAAGGGCACGTGTCAAGCACGTCTGCTGGCTTTCTCTCCTGGCTTCTTGTTTCCTGAAGCTCCCCAGGCGACATTTTCCTTCTTCATCTCCAAAGCGCTGTCTGATAGAATCTCTGCTTCATGGTGCTACAGCATTCTCTGCTCTCTCTGAATCTCTTTCATTCTCTAAAATGTTTCCTGTTTTATAGGACTCCAGAAACTAATCAAGACCCACCCAAATGGGTGGAGACAGGCCTCTACCTAATCCAGCTTAACAACCACTCTTGATTAAATCACATCTCCAGGGAGATGATCTAATTAGTTTCAAACATACAATACTGAATAGGGATTAGAAGAAATGGCTGCCTTTACAAAGTGGGATTAAGATTAAAACATCGTTTTCTAGGTTACATACATCCTTTCAAACCAGCACATCAACAAAATCTTTAATCTCTGTGATATCCGCTGTTTTTCCATTTATTCTTTCAAATTCTTCTTTATGCTCTTCTATTATTTTCTTTATCTCCTTTATGTCATTTGCCATCCCTCTTATTTTTTTTTTTTTTTTTTAAAGAGAGAGGGAGGAAGGGAAGGAAAGACAGAGAGAAGGAAGGAAGGATGGAAGGAAGGAAGGGAGGAAGAAAGGGAAACATCTTTAAACATTTTCTTGTTTTATTATATTTTGTTTGTTTGTTTGTTTTTTACATGGGCTGGGGCCGGGAATCGAACCGAGGTCCTTCGGCATGGCAGGCAAGCACTCTTGCCCGCTGAGCCACCGCGGCCCGCCCCCTCTTATTTTATTAAGTAGAGTTAAATGAAACTCTTTGATTTGTTGTTCCAATGTCTCTGTCTCCTCTGGTGTTTAATTTGGTCATTATGCAAGGTATATCTCTCTGCATTGTGATATGCTTATTGATCTTCAGTTGTTTTTGTCACATGTAAATATCCTAATTGGTTTACTTTGGGAGTTGATTTCTTTCAGTAGTGAGGCCTTGGGTTTGCAGGATGGATGTGCAGCAGGGAGGAGGGTAGAGGGCTGGACACAAGTGTGTGGTGATTCTTTTCAGGGCAGGTATAGGCTCAGGTTAGGGATGTTATGCTGGTGCTTGTGAATGTGGGCACCCAGCAGCAGGGAGGATATAGCTGTGTGGGTGCACCAGTCTGGGGGCGTAGCCCTGGTGTGCACTGGCCTAGGGCGCAAGGCCGTTTTTGTGCACATGTGTAGAGCTGTGGCAGCAGGTTGGTGTTATGCCTTCATTTGTTGGGGGCAGATGTGACCCAAATCAGCACTTTCTCAGAGTTGGGAAGTGTGACTGAGGGCTGTGCGCATGCACAATTCTAGCACTGCCATAAACTGACACTTCCAGAGGTGAAGGATGTGATTGGGGCCCTGTGCAACATTATGGGTGGGGAGCGGGGGTAGCCTGGGTATGGAGGTTAGTGCCCATAACCTTTATGCGCTGGCAACAGCCTGCAGGGAACAGGGAACGGGAGGCAGTGCTCGGGAGCAGTGCTGGAGAGGTGAGTTGGGCTACACTTGGGGTGGGTGTATGGGGCAGGTACACATGCTGGGGACTGGTGGGGCAGAAGCACTTGGAGCATGGGGAATGGGAGCGGGTGAGGGGGTTCAGGTGTGTGGGGTATGGAGTAAACTGCAGGTCATGGGGCCACACTGGTGAGGATAGCATGTTCAAAGAATGTGGTCTAGCTTAATTCCTAGTCCTCAGCTCCTGTCTGTGCACTCCTGTGGGCTCTGCACCTCCGCGCCAGGCTCTAGCTTACTGCCTCTCAGTGCCTCGGCCTCTGCAACCAGGGCCACCCTATATAGTGCAGAAGGCTCTCCCAGGTCAGTTGCACTCTTGAATCACTGTCTCAGTCACCTTCCCGTCCCTTCTCTAATTTTTCTGTTGAGCAGGGCTGAACTTGACCTCCTCTATTTGGCCATCTTCCTGGATGTCCATCATTGTCCTTCTTGAACTAAGATGTCTTTTCCTGGATGCCTTAGATCAGACATTTCTATAGACTTGTTTTAATTGGGACATTTTCTCAGCCTTAGAACTGTAAACTAGCAATCTGTCAAATTCCCCTTTTTAAAAGCCATCTGTTTCTGGTATATTGCATTCTGGCAGCTAGCAAACTAGAACAAAGGGCTAAAATCAAATGCATAAAAGGTAATGATAATTCTATGATTTTGGACATAACAGTGTAGAAAGATATACTTGATAACAAGTACAAAAACATAGAGGGACAAGGGGTATAGGAACAATATATGTGAATGCTATTAGAGTCAAGTTGGTATAAAATAAAAATTGTTATTATATATATAGTATGTAAAACTTTAACTCCATGGTAAGTGCAAGGTAAATAGAGGAAAAATATACCAACATAAAAATGAAAAGGCACACAATACAGTATTACACACAAAAAAAGCAAATCAATGTAAAAGTAGGAATTAACAGAAGAACAGAGGGACAATAAAGCTATAAGACTTATAAAAACAAAATGGCAAAATGACAGAAGTTCCTATAATATCAGTAATAATTGTAAATGTAAATGGATCAAACTCTCTAGTCAAAAGGCAGAGATTCAAAGAATGGATTAAAAAAGCATGGCCCAACTATAGGCTGTCTGTAAGAGACTCGCCTCATATTCAAAGACACAAGTAGGTTGAACCTGAAAAGATGGTTAAAAAAAAAAAGTACCATGCAAGTAGTAATCAAAAGAGAGCTGGGATAGTTATATAATATCCAATATCAAGTAAAAAACAATTGTGGGGGACAAAAACAGAGAAAAAATGGTCAATACAAGAAGACATAATTATAAACATATATATGCAGCTAACAACAGAGTCCCAAAATATATGAAGCAAATACTAACAGATATGAAGGGAGAAAGGAATGATTCTACATTTACTAGTAGGAGGCTTTTAAAGTACCACTTTCAATAACGGACAGAACATATAGACAGAACATCAATAAGGAAATATAATACTTGAATGATACCCTAAACTGACTAGACCTAACATATATAGAGAGAGCACACCAACCAACGACAAAAGAATAAACATTCTTCTAGAGTATACAAGGCTCATTCTCCAGAAAAGACTATAACTTATGTCACAATAAGGGTCTCAATAAATCTTAAAAAATTGAAATCATACAATTTTCTGAATACAAATTGATGTAGCTAGAAATTAGTAACAGATAAAGAAATGGAAAATTCACAAATGTGTGGAAATTAAATAATGTACTCTTAAGCAACCAAGAAGTTAAAGAAGAAATCACAAGGGAAATTATGAAATAGATTCACTTTTATGAAAATGAAAATGCAACATACCAAAATTTATGGGATATATCAAATGTAGGGCAAAAAGGGACATTTATAGCTCTGAATGCTTATTTTATAAAAGAAGAATTATTTCTAATCAGAAACCTAACCTCAAAATTGTCAGAACTAGAAAAAGAACAAACTAATACCTACAGTAAACAGAAGGAAGGAAATAATGATTAGAGCAGGAATAAATTAGAGAACAACTAAAGCAGTTGAAAGACTCAACAAAACCACAAGTTGGTTCACTGAAAAGATCACTAAAATTAATGAATAAAATCTTTAGATAGACTGACAAAGAAAAATGAGAGGACTCAAATATTGAAAATCAGAAATGAAAAGGGGACATTGCTGACCCCTCTGAAATAAAAGGACTCTAAGCAGATACTATGAACAACTGTATGCAAATATTTTAGATAACCTAGATGAAATGTACAAATTCTTAGAAACACACAAACTGACTACACTGACTTAAGAAGAAACAGAAGATCTCAAAAAATGAATAACCAGTAAAGAGACTGAATCAGTAACCAAAACCCTCTCAATAAAGAAAACCTAAAGACCAGATGGCTTCATAGGGGAATTTTACCAAACATTGTAAGAATAATTAATTCTAATTCTTTTCAAACTTTCCCAAAAAAATTGAAGAAAAGGGAACACTCCCTAATTATGCAATGCCAGCATCCCCCTCATATCAAGGCCAGATAAAGAAACCAGAAAAAAAAAAGAAAATTATAGATCATAACCCCTTATGAAAAAAGATGTGAAAATCTTCAACAAAATACCAGTGAACCGAATCCAACAACACATTAAAAGAATTATGCATCATGGGGGATTTACTGCTGATCTGCAAGGTTGGGTCAACATACGAAACCAATTAATATAATACACCACATTAACAGAATAAAGGAAAAAACACACATAATAATCTCACTGCTGCAGAAAGGCATTTGACAAAATCCAGCACTTCTTCTTGATAAAAACACTGGGAACACTAGGAATAGAAGGAAACTTCCTCAATGTGATAAATGATAAAAGGCATATATTGAAGGCCCTCAGCAAGCATCCTACTTAATGGGGAAAGACTGAAAACTTCCCTTCTATGATAAGGAATAAAACAAGGATGCACACTGTCAACAGTGTTATTCAACTTTATATTGGGAGGTCTTGTCAGATTAATTAGGTAAGAAATAGAAATAAAGGCATCCAAACTGAAAAGAAGAACATAAAACTTTCCCTATTTGCAGATGACATTATCTTATATACAGAAAATCATAAAAAACCCACACTAAAGCTCAGAGAGCCAAAAAAAATGAATTAGGCAAAGTGCAGGGTATGAGAACAGCACCCCAATATCAGTAGTGTTTCTATACACAAGGAATGAACAATCAGAAGGAAAAAAGCATGAAAAAAAATCTATTCACAATGGCAACTAAAATAATCAAATATCTAGGAATAAATCTAACCAAAGATGTGCTAATCTGAACCTGTTATGTACCCTAGAAAAGTCATGCTCTTTTAATCCAATCTTGGGGAGGGGGGCAGACCTATCGTTAGGTGGAACCTTTTGATTAGGTTGTTTCCATGGAGCTGTGACCCATCTATCTGTGGGTGGGACATACTGATTAAGTTGTTTCCATGGAGATGTTCTTCTGCCCATTCAAAGTGGGTCTTAATTAGCTTACTGGAGTCCTTTAAAAGGAGAACATTTTGAAGAAAGCTCAGACACAGATGCTTGGAGATGCTGAGAGAGCCATTTGAAACCAGAAGTCTGGAAAGAAAGACAGCAGACGTCATCACCACGTGCCTTCCCATGTGACAGAGAAATCCCAAACTTAAACCAGTCTTTCTTGAGTGAAGGTATCCTCTTGTCGGTGCATTAATTTGGACATTTCATGGCCTTAAAACTGTAGCATGTAACTTGATAAATTCCCTTTGTAAAAGCCAATTCATTTCTGGTATATTGCATTCCGGCAGCTTTAGCAAACCAAACCAGATGTAAAGGGCTTTTATACAAAAAAATTACAAGACCTTGTTAAAAGAAATAAAAGAAAATCTAAATAAATGGAAGGACATTCTGTGCTCATGAACTGGAAGACTAAATATTATTAAGATGTCAATCCTACCCAAAGCAATTTACAGATTCAATGCAATCCCAATCAAAATTCCAACAATGAATTTTCTTTGCTAAAATGAAAAGGCATTCATAAAATTTATAAATTTATATTTATATCCAAATACCCAAATCCCTCTTGAAAAAGAATAAAGTTAGAGGACTCAGATTTCCCAATCTTAAAACTTTTTACAAAAGCTACAATAATCAGAACAGTGAGGTACTAGCACAAAGACAAACATAAAGACCAATGGAATAGAACTGAGAGTTCAGAAACCAACCCTCACATTTTTTGCCAATGGAGTTTTGATAGGGGTTAAAGATCACTCCATGGGGAAAGAATAGTCTGTTCAACAAATGATGCTGGGAAAACTGGATCTACATATGAAAAAAAGAATGAAGGTGGACCCCTACTTCACACTATATATAAAAATAAAATGAAAAATGGATCAAAGACCCAAATACAAAAGCCAGAAATATCAAACTCCCAGAAGAAAATGTAAGGAAGCAGCTCCAGGACCTTGTGTTAGGCAATGGTTTCTTAGACTTTACACCCAAAGCATGAGCAACAAAATAAAATAGGAACAAATGAGACAACATCAAAATTAAAACCTTTTGTGCATCATAGGACTTTATCATGAAAATAAAATAACCCATATAATGAGAGAAAATATTTGGAAACCACTTATCTGCTAATATTTAATATCCAGAATATATAAAGAAATCCTACAATTTAACAAGAAAAAGACATAACCCAATTTAAAAATGGCAAAAGATTTCAATAGACATTTCTCCAAAAAGATATAAAAATGGCCAACAAGCACATGAAAAGTTGTTGAACTTCATTAGCCATTAGGGAAATGCAAATCAAAACCAGAATGAGATACCATTTCACACCCACTAGAGTAGCTACCATTGAAAAAAAATGAATTACAAATGTTGGAGAAGATGCAAAAAACAGGAACACTCAGTTATTGCTGATAGCTATATATGATGGTGCAGCTGCTGTGGAAAACAGTTTGGAGTTCTTCAGAAAGTAGAATTACCAGATGAGCTGACAATCTCATTCCTAGGCATATACCGAAAAGAACTGAAAGCAGGGACTTGAACAGATATTTGCATATCAATGTTCATAGCAGCATTATTCACAATTGCCAAAAGATAGAAACAACCCAAGTGTACATCAATTGATGAATGGATAAACAAAATGTGGTATATATACATACAATGGAATATTATTCAGCTGTAAAAACTAATGAAGTTCATGATAAACCTTGGAAACATCATGTTGAATAAAATAAGCTAGACTCAAAAGGACAAATAATGTTTGATCTCATTCACATGAAATAATTAGAATAAACAAACTCACAAAGCCAGAATCTAGAATACAGGCTACCCAGGGATAGGATGGGGGTAGGGAATAGGGAATTAATGCTTAAAATGTACAGAGTTTTTTAAGGTTAAACCATAGACTACAGTTAGTAACACAATTATTAAATTGGGCTTTCATCAATTGTAACAAATGTACCACACTAATGAACAGTATTTTAATAGGGTAGCATATGGGAACCCTGTATTTTTATGCATGACTTTTCGGTAAAGCCACAAATTCCCTAATTAAAAAAAAAATAAAGGAAAATAACAAGTGCTGATGAGGATGCAAAGAAATAGGAAACCTCATACCTTGTTGATAGGAATGTAAATGGTGTACCTGTTGTGGAAAACAGTTTGGCAATTCCTCAAAAAGTTAAACACAGGACTACTACATGACTAAGCAGTCCCACTGCTAGGTATATATACATACATATAAAAGAATTGAAAGTGGGAATCAGACAGAGATTTATACACCAATGTATATAGCAGCATTTTTCACAATAGCCAAAAGGTGGATGCAACTAATATGTCATCAGTAGATGAATGGTTAGACAAAATGTAGTACATACACACAATGGAATATTACTTTGCTTTAAAAAAGAATCAAGTTCTGATATATGCCACTATTTAAGACATCATGTTGAGTGAATAAGTCAGACACAAAGGGGAAGATATTTAACAGCTAGAATGTGCACACTCATAGAGAAAGAAAAGGACAAGTTACCAGGAGTGAGTTGGGGGAAGAGGAGAATAAGGAGTTAATGCATAATGGGTATAGGGATTCTCTTTGGAGTGTTGGGAGACTCTGGAAATGGATGGTGGTGCGGGTGGTGCTATACTGTGAATGTCAGTAATCCCAGTGACTGGCATGCTTAGGACTGGTTGAGATGGTAAATGTTTATGTTGTAATATGTTTCTGTAGTTATTTTTTAAAAAGAGCAACTAAAGAGAAAATGACAACTAAATGTAATACATAATTCTGGACTGGATCTAATAACAGAGGAGAAAAGAAAAGAGGCTTTATTGGGACATATGAAAACTTTGGAATATAGACTGTATAAGCAACATATAAATGCAAAATTTCCTGAAATTCATAAATGTATTTAAAGTAACTACAAAAGTGAATACCTTCGTTTTAAGAAAATGTTCATGGAAGTATCATGAGTTTAAGAGCATGATGTATATAACATACTGTTAAATGTTTAGAAAATAGATAGAAAGATGGAAGGAAGGAAGTAAAGAAAGATACAGCAAATGTAGCAAAATGTTATAATTGGGGATCTAGTTATCTAGAAGTGGGGTATATTGGCATTCTCTATATGTTTTGTATTATTTTTGCCACTGTCTTTGAAGTTTGAAATTATTTCAAAATAAAAAGTTCAAAGTGGGTGGGCCACGGTGGCTCAATGGCAGAGTTCTCACCTGCCATGCCAGAGACCTGGGTTCGATTCCCAGTGCCTGCCCATGCAAAAAAAGAAAAAAAAAAAAGTTCAAAGTGCCCTAATAGCCAAAAAGACTAAAAAAATTAGAGAACTAACACTTCCTGATTTCTAAATTTATTACAAAATCACAATAATCAAAGCTGCATGGTACTGTCATAAGTACAGATATACACACCAATAGAATACTTGAGAGTTCTTAATTAATTAAAAATTCAGATATAAACTTGCAGAGGTATGGCTAACTGATTTTCACCAATGGTGTCAAATTCACTCAATGGAGAAAGTATAGTCTCCTCAATAGACAGTCCTGGAAAAATTAATTCCACATGCAAAAAACTGAAATGAACCTAAACCCGTCACCATACAGAAAAATTACTCAAAATGGATTAACAACCCAAATATAAGAGATAAAGCCCTAAAATTCTAAGAAAATAGTAGGGAAGATCTTTAGGACCTTGTATTTGACAATTGATTCTAGATATGATACCAAAGCATGAGTTACAAAAGAAAAAATAGATAAAATGGACTTCCTCAAAATTTCAAATTACAACTTAGGTTGTATAAATGTTACTAGAATAAAATTTTTAAAAAATCTACGAAACTTTATAGCACAGTGAACCTTAAGGTTAAACTATAGGCTACAGTTAGTAACCCAATTATTAAATTGGGCTTTCATCAATTGTAACAAATGTACCACACTAATGAACAGTGTTTTAATAGGGTGGCATATGGGAACACTGTATTATCAAGAAAATGAAAAGACAACATATAGAATGGGAGATAATAATTCCTAACCATATGGCTGATAAGGATTTACTATCCAGAATATATAAAGATGTCCTACAAGACAACAACAAAAAGACAAATAACCTAATTTAGAAATGGGAAAAGGATTTGAATAGGTATTCCTCCAAAGATGATACGCAAATGGCCAATAAACACAAATCATTAGGGGAAATGCAAATCAAAACCTAAATACTATCAACTCACTATTATTATTTGGCTCTTTTTAAGAAAACCAAAAAAATAATAAATATGAACAAGGATGCAGAGAAATAGGAATCTTTGTTGTATACATTGTTAGTGGAAGGTATGCTGGTCTGAAACTGTTATGTACCCCAGAAAAGCCACATTCTTCTAATCCAATCTTGTAGGAACAGACCTATTGTTGGGTAGGACCTTTTGATTAGGCTGTTTCCATGGAGATGCGACCTACCCAGTGGTGGGTGGGACTCTTTGATTAGGTTGTTTCCATGACCCTATCCATTCATTGTGGGTTTCAATCCACTTACTAGAATCCTATAAGAGGAAGACCTTTTGGAGAAAGAGCAAATGCTTGCAGAGCCAACACAGAGCAGATGTTTAGAAATAGAGCAACCCATTTTGAAACCAACCCAGGATAGAAGGGCCAGCAGATGTCATCCTGTGCCTTCCCATTTGACAGACAAACCCCAGATATGATCAGCATTTCTTGAGAAAAGGTATCTTCTTGTTGATACCTTAATTTTGACATTTCATGCCCTTAGAACTGTAATCTGTAACTTAATAAATCCCCTTTGTAAAAGCCAATCCATTTCTGGTATATTGCATACCGGCAGCATTTGCAAACCAAAAGAGAAGGTAAAATGGTGTAGCTGCTGTGCAAAACAGTTTGGAAGTCTTCAGAAAGTCAAATACAGAATTACCATATGACCTGGCAATTCTACTTTAATGATGTATACCCCAAAGAAGTGAAAACAGAGAGTCAGACATATGTTTGTACACCAATATTCACAGCAACATTATTCACAATAGCTAAAACATGGAAGCAAGCATCTATCGACAGATGAATGAAAAAAGAATATGTGGTGTATCTATACAATGAAATATTATTCTGCCAGAAAAGGAATGAAGTTCTACATGCTATGGTATGAATGAATTCTGAAGACATTATGTTGAGTGAAATAAACTAAACACAAAAGACAGATATTCTTCGATTTCACTTATATGAAATACACAGAATATACAAATACACAGAAACAGAAAATAGATTACAGTGGTGGAACAGGTAGTAATGAGGACTGTCATGGTTAGGGACAGGTGTCAACTTGGCCAAGTTGTGGTACCTGTTTATCTGATTGGGCAAGTGGTGGCCTGTCTGTTGCAATGAGGACATTTCATAGGATTAGGTCATGATCACGTCAGCTACATCCACAGCTGATTCCATTTGTAATCAGCCAAAGGGGAGTGTCTTCTGCAATTAGTGATGCTAAATGTAATCATGGGAAGCCTTTTAAGGAGGACTCAGAGGAGATAGTTTCCATTCCTGCTTTGGCTGGTGAGCCTCTCCTGTGGAGTTCATCCAGGCCATCCATCGGAGTCATCGGCTTCGCAGCCTGCCCTGTGGATTTTGGACTCTGCGTTCCTATGGCCATGTGAGACACTTTCATAAATTTTATATTTGCAAGTGTTCCCTGTTGATTCTGTTTATCTAGAGAACCCTAACTAATACAAGGACTTAATGTTTAATGGGTACAGAAAATACGACTCAGCTGTATGCCTGAAAGTTGTTAAAATGGGAAATTTTAGCTTCCGGGTCAAGATGGCGGCTTAACAACGTGCACATTTTAGTTCGTCCTCCAGAACAACTACTAAATAATCAGAAACAGTACAGAACAGCTCCTGGGGCCACGTCAGTGACCAGACACACAGTGTACCCCAGTCTGGACCAGCTGGACTGGCTGCGAGCACCCCCCAGAACCATGAGTTCCCAAAGCTGCGGTGGACAGCACCCCTCCCCCACAGGCTGCTTCCCAGAGGGGAAATGAAAGGACTTTACCAGCAGCAGGGACTCGGCACAATCAAACGCCAATTGTGGAACTAATTAACAAATTCTGACTACTAAAAATAGGCCCCCAGCTTAGGTGAACCTGATCAAAGCAGAGGGTGTTCATTTTTGCCCTGGTGCCAAGGGGGCAGGACTGACAGAAAAAGGGGAAAAAAAAGAAGGAAACGGAGGTTTTTATGGCTGTGTATCTACAAAGGCTTGACTGCCTCTGGATACAGCGGCAGGACTTTTCAGGGCTGCATTGCCCCAGGCATAGGCAGAAGTGAGCTCTTTTGGGGGCTTGTCTGGAGCCTATGCCTTCCCCAGGGGAGGGGTGAAGCCCAATTCAGGTGGAATCCCTCCATCAAGGAATTCAGACACCAGGGCTTGGTAATTTGAAGCCATTAAAACCAGCCAACAACCTCTCCTCTGTCTCTACCAGGTCCCCAGCAGGGAGAGTCTGCCAAAGTTAAAGGTACTGCATCATCTTATGCTGGTGGGACTTGCAGTCAGACAAGCACCACACACAGGGCAGGATAACAAAAACAGAGTCCAGAGATTTCATAGGAAAGTCTTTCAACCTGCTGGGTCTCACCCTCAGGGAAAACCAATGCAGGTGACTCTTTCCTCCTGATAGGAGGCCAGTTTGGTCTGGGAAAATCTGGCTGGGGTCTATAATATCTAAGTAGATCCTCCTAAGTGTATGTGTGGGGAAAGGCACCACACAAGCAGGGCAAGAAACAAGAAAACAAGAACTGAAAACTTCTCCTCTGTGAAACAAAACCTAAGCTAGAGGTCCAGAAAAAGCTGAACTGAAAGTCAAAGAACAAACAGACAACAAACTCATCCAGAAAGAAAACCCTAGATAAAAGAAGTGAAAGCAATCTCCAGAATAAACTAATTAAGGTAATTAAATGCCTAGACGCCAGCAAAAATAACAAATCACATTAGGAAAATCGAAGATATGGCCCAGTCAAAGGAACAAACCAACAATTCAAATGACATACAGGATCTGAAACAATTAATTCAGAATGTGTGAACAGACACGGAAAAACCTCATCAAAAACCAAATCAATGAATTGAGGGAGGATATAAGGAAGGCAAGGAAGGAAAGAATAAAAAGAAGAAACTGAAAATCTGAAAAAGCAAATCACAGAACTTATGGGAATGAAAGACACAGTAGAAGAGAAGAAAAAAAACAATGGAAACCTACAATGGTAGATTTGGAGAGACAGAACATAGGATTTCTAAACTGGAGGATGGAACATCTGAAATCTGACAAGAAACAGAAACTATAGGGAAAAAAATGGAAAAATATGAGCAGGGACTCAGGGAATTGAAAGACAATATGAAGCGCACAAATATACGTGTTGTGGGTGTCCCAGAAGGAGAAGAGAAGGGAAAAGGAGGAGAAAAACTAATGGAGGAAATTATCACTGAAAATTTCCCAACTCCTATGAATGACTTAAAATTACAGATCCAAGAAGTGCAGCGTACCCCAAAGAGAATAGATCCACATAGACATACTCCAAGACATTTAATAATCAGAATGTCAGAGGTCAAAGAGAAAGACAGGATCTTGAAAGCAGCAAGAGAAAAGCAATCCATCACATACAAGGGAAGCCCAATAAGACTATGCGCAGATCTCTCAGCAGAAACCATGGAGGCGAGAAGACAGTGGGATAATACATTTAAATTATTAAAAGAGAAAAACTGCCAACCAAGAATCTATATCCAGCAAAGTTGTCCTTCAAACATGAGGGAGAAATTAATACATTTTCAAACAAAAAAATCACTGAGAGAATTTATGACCAAGAGACCAGCTCTGCAAGAAATACTAAAGGGAACACTAGAGACAGATACGAAGACAGAAGAGAGAGGTGTGGAGAAGAGTGTAGAAAGGAAGACTATGAGTAAAGGTAAAAAGAAGGAAAATTAGATATGACATATAAAATCCAGAAGGCAAAATAGTAGAAGAAAGTACTACCCATGCAGTAATAACACTGAATGTTAATGGATTAAACTCTCCAATCAAAAGACATAGTCTGGCAGAATGGATTAAAAAACAGGACCCATCTATATGCTGTCTCTACTCAAAGGACACGAGGCCAAGGACACAAATGGACATTTACACACCAATGTTTATGGCAGCATTACTAACAATTACCAAGAGATGGAAACAGCCAAAATGTCCATCAACAGACAGTAGACTAAACAAACTGTGATATTTACATAAGATGGAATATTATGCAGCTCTAAGACAGAATAAAGTTATGAAGTATGTAACAACATGAATGGACCTTAAGGACATTATGCTGAGTGTGATTAGCCAGAAACAAAAGGACAAATACTGTATGGTCTCACTGATATGAACTGACATTAGTGAATAAACTTGGAATATTTCCTTGGTAACAGAGACCATCAGGAGATAAAAATAGGGTAAGATATTGGGTAACTAGAGCTGAAGGGATACAGATTGTGCAACAGGACTGAATATAAAAACTCAGAAATGGACAGCACAATATTACCTAACTGTAATACAATTATGTTAAAACACTGAATGAAGCTGCATATGAGAATGAGAGATGGAGGAGGGCTGGAGCATAAATGAAATCACAAAGAAAGATAGATGATAAAGATTGAGATGGTATAATCTAGGAATGCCTAGAGTGTATAATGATAGTGACTAAATGTACAAAGTTTAAAAATGTTTTTGCATGAGGAAGAACAAAAGCATGTCATTACTGCAGTGTGCTGAAAACAGATGGTACTTAATATTTTAAAATTTCAACTAATGTGTGAGACTAAAGCAAAAAATGTTTATTTGTTACAAAATTTATATTTTGACTAGTGCATCTCCTAATATAACTTATGTAGATAGTTGACTGAACACCTTAAGTACATGGAACTTTGTATAGGACATGAGATTTTGTTGGTTTGTCCAGGTGATGCCCTGATGTATCCCAGAGTGGTGTGATCAGTGAGTAGAAAAGTATTTGCAAAGTCCCCTTCGGGGAATGGTGAGAACGGGGGAAAACTCAACTTCCCCAAGTTGAATTCTTGATATTCTCACAAGCAGTGTGGACAACCAAAGCTATAGGCTGAGCCCCTAGTCTTTGTTCATATGAAACTTAAGCCCACAGGGGACAGGTCAAGCCTACTTAAAATTAAGCCTAAGAGTCACCCCCAAGAGAGCCTCTTTTGTTGCTCAGATGTGGCCTCTCTCTCCAGCCAACACAGTAAGGAGACTCACCACCCTCCCCCTGTCTACGTGGGACATGACTACCAGGGGTGTGGATCTTCCTGGCAGCGTGGGACAGAAATCCCAGAATGAGCTGAGATTCAGCATCAAGGGACTGAGAAAACCTTCTCGACCAAAAGGGGGAAGAGTGAAATGAGACAAAGTGTCAATGGCTGAGAGATTCCAAACAGAGTCGAGAGGTTATCCTGGAGGTTATTCTTATGCATTAAGTAGATATCACCTTGTTATCCAAGATGTAATGGAGAGGCTGGAGGGAACTGCCTGAAAATGTAGAGCTGTGTTCCAGTAGCCAGGTTTCTTGATGATGATTGTATAATGATATAGCTTTCACAATGTGACCGTGTGATTGTGAAAACCTTGTGTATGATGCTCCTTTTATCTACCTTGTGAACAGATGAGAGGAACATATGGAATAAAAATAAATAATAGGGGGAACAAATATTAAAATAGATTTAGTTTGAAATGCTAGTGATCAATGAAAGGGATCAGTAAGGGGTATGGCCTGTAAAATTTTTTTTTCTGTTTGCTATATTTTTCTGTTGTCTTTTAATTTCTTTTTCTGAATTGATGCTAATGTTCTGGGAAATGATTGTGATGATGAATATGCAACTATATGATGACACTGTGAATTGCTGAGTGTATGTGGTGGTTATGTTTGTGTTTCTTGTAATTTTTTTTAATTAATAAAAAATAAAAAATGAGAAATTTTATATTATATATATGTTACTCCAATAAAAAATTTTAATAACACCATTACGAAAATGAAAAGATAAGCCATCAGCTATAGAAGGGTGTTAATTTTACATACATTCTACAAAAGATTCATATCCCAAATATATAATGACTTTACAAAGTGATAAGAAAATGACAAAACAACTCAATGACAAAAATGCATAAGACTTGAACAGTCATTTCATAAAGGATGATTTCCAAATGAACAATGAGAATATGAAAAAGTGTTCAACATCATTCATCAAGGCTGCAAATTAAAGCTACAGTGAGCTACCAGTATGCATCACCAGAATTGCTAAACCTTTCAGCAGACTGATAAAATTAAGAGATAGGGGAGATTTGAAGCAACAGTACTTTTCATACACTAATGAAGGAAGGATAAATTGGCACAAACTTGTAAAATTATTAAGAGTATGCTACAGTTATGACTATCACTCAACAAACCCATTCCTTTGTGTATATAAGGGGAAAAATGTACATATCTCCATCAAAAAACATGTACAAGAATGCTCATAGTAACTTTATTGCTAACAGCCCCAAACTGAAAATAACCCACATGTCCATCAACAGAAGAATGATTACAAAATTTATATATAATGAAATACTACTCAGTAATGAAAAGGAATGAAATAGTATATGTAACATGAATGAATCTTGCAGATAATTATGCTAAATATAATATTATTCCATTTAGATGACCTCCACGAATAGAAAAATATTAGTTGATGGGAAGATGGCTGTGCAAGTTTGAATCTGCCGTGTACCCCAGAAAAACCATGTCCTTTGATCTTCATTCAATATTGCTGGGTGGTATCTTTTATACTGTTTCCATGGAGCTGTGACTCACCCAATTGTGGGTGATGACTTTTCATTCAATTGTTTCCATGGAGATGTGTCTCCACCCATCCAAGTTGGGGTTGCTTACTGGAGCCCTTTAAAAGGGAACCAATCATTTTGGAAAAAGCTTTAGAACCCACGCAGCTAGAGATCTTTGGAGTGAAGAAGGGTAACACCCCCAGGGGAGTTTCATGAAACAAGAAGCTTGGAGAGAAAGCTAGGAGATGTCACCATGTTTGCCATGTGCCTTTCTAGTTGAGAGAGAAACCCTGAATGCCATTGGCCTTCTTGAACCAAGGTATCTTTCCCTGATGCCTTAGATTGGACATTTCTATAGCTTTGCTTTAATCTGGACACTTTCATGGCCCTAGAATATGCAAACTTGCAACATAATAAATACCCCTTTTTAAAAGTTGGTCTGTTTCTGGTATATCACATTCCAGTAGCTTGCAGACTAGAACAATGGCTATCTCAGTTGTAGGAGGGGGAAGGGAATAACAGGAGGCATGTAGAAGCCTGGGGCTTTAAAAATATTTTATATCTTGAGCTCGGTGTGACTACATGAGTATGCATGTATGTAAAAATATCTTGAGCTAGGTATGACTACATGAGTATGCATGTCTGTAAAAATTCATGGAGATATACACTTAACGACTAGTGAGCGATATTGTGTTTTTATTATACCTCAATTAAAAAGCTTAAAAAGAGAGAAAAAAGATAAAGAAAATAATGCTAGCATGAACAGTAAAAGTAGAATAAAAGAATTTGTAACTAAAACAGATTGGGAGATACAATAATAAGAAAAATGCAATAGCTTTCCTATAACCAGAAATAATCTGTTAGAAAAATATACTGAGAAAAAGTTCTTAATCCAAATATAGAAACATCATATCATAAATAAAATTCAGCAAGAAATATTATATATCAATATGACTAAAACTACCAAAAGTTACTGAAAAACATAAAATAATACTTGTATATGAAGAGAAATATAATGTATCCCTAAACAGAAAATGTAATATGGTAAAGGAATTTCAATTAAATTTAACCCAAAGTAATCTTTAGAACAGTTCCCAAAAAATGTCAATATAATGTTTTTAAGGAGAATTAAGAATACTCAACAAGAAAGGGAGTGTCACAATTAGGACTTTGGGTTCTGAAATCATGCTTCTGAGTTTAAATAGGGCCTACCACTTAACAAACACTGTGATCTTGAAAAGTTCTCTATATTGCAATAAGGCCAATAAGTCCAGATACCTTTCTATAAGACTACAAATTCTTTACTATAGGATGTTCACATTAGCATCAACAAACTCTTCCAGAACTATTTATTATAAATTCATAATGGGTTGATTATCAGTAATCATTCCTTCATCCATCCATGAAGTATTTATTGAGGTTTTTCTAAACTAGACCTCAGCTCAAGATGCAGGGGGTACAAACACAAATGAAAATATATCCTTACCTTTAAGAAGTTCTTATCTAGTAAGCAGTAAGCGTATGCTATCATATTTTTTCAAGAACAAGAAACTGTGCTAACTAAACTAAGTTATGAATTAGTTACAATTTTGGTAATAAAATCCTAAAATGGCCAGACAGGTAGGTCATACAGATACCTTGGTTAAATGAACAAATTACATTAATAAGATTTTTAAGCCTGGGGGGAGTCAATGGATATTTGAGTTAAAAAGAAAATAGAGCCATATAAATAAGAAATGTGTAACAGCAAAATATAAAGTCATCTATTTTTTCCCTTTCTAGTGGGATTTGTGAAACTTTTTAGAGAAAGAAAAAGAGTAAAGTTTTCTGAATCAACCATGTCTTACAGCTTAGGGAAAGCTGACCTGAGACTGGTTTACATTTTGTTGTTTAAATCCTGGAAAACACTGTACTGATTTTCTTTTATCCTTTAATTATGCATATCCCCATGGACAAAAAAAGATTACAATCAGGAATGAGCATCAGAACAGGAAACTAGCACAACCCAAAGTGGGGGAAAAAGCAACTGGCTTTGTTAATTATAAAAATTAGTGAAAAAAAAGTTAATGTACAAGAAATTCTGGGAACATAATGCTGGTAGTGATTCAAAAAAGTAGATGTAATAAAACACTTACTAAATGTCCATGTTTAGAGCTATACTTAGAACTATAAGTAAAATCCCAACTTGAAAATAAGTCTGGTATTAAGGTTCTGAAACACTTATTTCTGACATCATGTAAAGCAAAACCATTATTTATTCATAAAGCAAACTTACCAGATTTTTACCATCTTGCTTATGGATAGTTACAACTCTGCTTTCATTTGAGAATTCTTGATTTGCTTGCTTAATGTTGACATCAATAATATCAGGAAAATCACAGTATGTTTGTAAATCCTGTGATTTAAGAGCATTGAAATTAAAAACAGGTAGAATATATGGAGTTGTTTTAAATCAAGACTTATGATGGAGATAACATTCAAATAAAAAAAGGAATTGACAACAATAGGTAAACCATTAAAGGGGATTCTCTCTCCCAATAATCTGAACCTTAAGATTACATTGTATTTTGCTTTTAATTAAAAATGAGAGAACATTAAAGGGTACCAGAAATCTAAAATCTAAAATTATAAGTCTCTTCAATCCACTCAACATTAATAGAAACCATTACCAGAAAATTAGAAATTTAACTACTAAAGAGTGAAAATAAAAAATGAAAATCAAATTTTCCTTTTAAATTCTAATAACAATCTAAGAACACAGATATGAGCAAAGAAAACTTTTAATGCAAACCTAAAAAATTTAAATCGATTATTCAGCAGGTACATCTCATCATAAAATCAATTAAAATTAATCTTTTCATTTAACTAAATTTTATAATTGAGCCTCCTATTATCAGTAATAGTGAAAAAAAGGAAGCAAAATTACTTTAAAATTACTTCACGCTTAGAAATTAACCTTTTTCTGAAACTATAAGAAAATCATTACTAATTATTTTGTCATATAAAATTAAATAAAAATTCATTTAAGAACAATGAGAAAAGAACTACAGATATATGGCCTTGATGGCGTTACACCATTAAAACTTCTGTTTCTATCAATGGAAGAAGAGAAATGCAAGACTATGTTTCAAATGACTAAAATCACTTTGCCTCCATTGCCATTCTACATAAAATAACAAAGAATGAGAACATATCATTAAGGATTACCTGTTCTGTAAGTGTCTCACTTTCTTTATGTTTCCCTCTTGACCACTGAATTCCACCGTTTCCAGTTATTATAATGGTTGCAAAAATCTCCTCACCTGAAGGACCTCTTCCAGGTTCTTTTACTTCAAATTGCTCTGTGTAGAATGCCGACTGAAGAGTTTCCAGATTTATAAGATACTTAAGTTTCAGGTTTCTGGCAGTGGCTTTGCATTGGCTGAATTGCTGAATAAATCTGCGAAATCTGTACCTTATTCGCTTCCTTGTCAAAAAATGATAGTCTTGGATCTTTGCTCGAACACATTTTGGTAAGAATGTTTTGTAGCTAGGGATAAAGAACACACGAAGAAAAACAAAACAAATTTAAGATAAATGTAAAACTAAATTGAAAGAAAGACTACAACACATTTATGTCGAGCGGAGAAAGTTGACATGAACACCTCCCAGACAAAATAATGCCTTAAAATTTCACTTAAGGATGTGAAATACTCGCTCTGTACTTTACCATAAATACTTAGAATGGCAGGGGAGGGGTGTGCCAATTTTCCTCCTAATGGTCTGGATGCTCACTCTAGTTAAAAAGGGAGTATTTCTCAAAATTTTTTTCTCTGATGATCTTATATACCATTTTCTTTGTCACTTAATGTACTGCGCTGCCAAGATTTCCTATGATGCTAGACTCCAAAGTTTATATGAACTCTGGAAATTGTTACATTTTATGGGCTACTACTGTCATTCATTATGCAAACATATCTCTGTTATATAAACTATTTTCTTAGGCCAGCTTCAATAACTCCTAATAACTCTTTACAATGAGAGTTATTACATTTGGAGCATTCTTACCCATCTTTACTTTGTTATCTATGAGCAACAAAAGAAGGTAGATAATTTATTTCTCTGCTTTTCAAATATCTGATAAAAAACATTTTATTTCTGAAATTAGAACTATATTAAAGTTCCAAGTCATTTCCCATTTTATAAGCTCTTATACATTCTAGAACCCTCAGTTAAAGCATCATCAAATCCAGTAAATCTTTGTGGACCTTCATGACTACATCAGATGCTCCTCCATTTTTCTTTCACAGTATCTTGTACACTACTCTTAAATATCACTCGTCACATCTTATTACATTTTAAGGACATTTTTGTGAGCCAAAGCAATAATTAAAAATTAAGTTATATACAAACAAAATCAAATAAACTTTACAAAAAATAAAAGGTAGTAAAAACTAAAATCTCATCATTTCTAATTATTTTCCTACAATTTACTATTATGTATGCTTTTGAGATTATTTAGGGCTATCATATCTAAATAGAAGGAAATCTTACAAAAAGGTTTGCTATTGCTCATCTTTTCCCACCCCACCTTCAATGATACCTGGTTGATACCTTGCAATTAGCCATGGTTGGAGCATTTATTACATGGATAATAGCAAAGATTTTAAACAAATCAGGACTTTTTTGTTTTTATTTTTGTTAAAAATTTACCAGCATATACTTCTCTTCCTTCCCCACTCTACTCTATAACCCTTGAGGAATGCTCAATTTTGCATCTCCCTATCTAGAGCTGCTAGAGAAAGCCATCTGACAAGGTAGATGGGTTACATTATAAATTTATAATCACCAATTTCAAATTGGTAGTTGTGGTGGTTTGGAGCTAGGTACCCGAGAAAAGCATGTTTGAATTGTTGTTATTAGACCCTTTTGGTGACGTTACTTCAATTAGGGTATGGTCCAACTGATTAAGGCTAGGTCTTAGTCCTTCTCTTATAGAGAAGGTAACAGAAAGGAAAGAAGCCAAAGGAAACAGCCAGAAGCCAGAAAAGTCAACGAAACCTGGAAGAGAAAGGAGAAGCCAGGAAAGGCTGCCATACGCATTGCCATGTGACAGAAAAGCAAAAGGTCAAAAACGGCAGGCAGCCAGTCCCAGAACTCCAGTGTTCCGGGAGAAAGCATTGCCTTGGTGACACGTTGATTTGGACTTCCAGCCTCAAAACCATGAGACAATAAATTCTTGTTGTTTAATTCAACCCACTGTATGGTATTTGCTTTAGCAACATGGAAATGAAAATACAAGTTCATCATTGCCATCACTTTTACGATATTTCTTTGTTCAACTGATTTCCCCAAGTTCTGCAACCTTTCGCAAATTTCCTATCTTTCTTTTGCCCCAAACCTCAGCTACATTTCTCCTCACCTTCAGCAAATGATTTCAGCTCCTTCTTGGTGGGATTATGGAACAGGGTTCTTTAAGCAGAACTCACTCACTATCTTGCTAAGCAAACCTACATACATCTGTACTCATTCTTTCCTCTTTTCTACATCTTATGATAAGTGAGGTATAAACCTACTACCAAAAGCCATTTATACCACATGAATTTACCTATAACTTCTACTTATCCTAACTTACATATACCCTCTTAGGACTTTTACTCTATCTATTATTTCTCTTCTGTCCACTTTCAACCTTAAATGCAAATTCTCTTTATCCTTCATCTCCCTCCAGCTGCAACTTAACTGGCCTCTTTTTGAAAGAACTGTCTATAATAAAGCTATTCTAATTTCTTGCCTCTCATTTACTCCTCAACTTATGGAAATGTGTCTTATATACTCCATCATTCTATAAAAACTGTTCTCACTAAGATCAATAAAGACTTCCATATGGTTAAAAGCAATTTTCCATGTTTATTACTTGGCACTTTTCAGCAACATTAAATATTGTTGATCATTCCTCCTTGAAACTCTCTCCCCTTAGCTATCCTGACTTTAAATCCCATCTCTTTGGTTATTCCTTCTCAGTCTTCTTTGCTGGTTCACTGCTCTTTAGCTGGTGACGAAATATTGAGAGTTCCTCAAAACTCAATTACGGGCCCTCTCCTTATCTATACTCTCTTTCTCTTTAAGCTCTCTTTATATGCAAATGATACTCATATTTCTTTCTCTAGCAATGCTCTCTAAGCTCCAGATCCATAAAATTGACCTAATCAATTTATTCATTTAATTTGGATGTCTAAAAAGCTCTGTAAACAACGTGTTAAACCAAACTCATAAGTACTCTTAATCCCCTTACCCCAAAGATCCTCTTACAGGATTCCCTATCAACAATGCTCCCATCCATCTACTTCTGTAAACCCCAGAAACCCAGGAATCATCCTTTCCCTGCTTACTCCCTCATCTCCCATTATTCAATTGATCACCATATGGTCTTGCTTTTACCTTCTAAATATTTCTCTTATCTGCCCATTTTGCTCTATTATTATCATTAGTACTCTAATCCCAGTAACCACCATGTCCTGGAAGAACTCTGCTCTCTTCCCCCATTAAATTCTACTCATTTTTCAGATCACAAAAGTTACACTGTTTTACTGTGATGTGGGCTGGAACCACCAAATTGTTTTCTACAGCAGCTGCAACATTTTACATTCCCACTAATAATATACAAAGCTTCCCATTTCTCTGCATCCCCTCTTTGAACTCCCATATTGACTCATACTACTTCTAATTTGCTTTCTATACTAGAGTCATGGGGATCTTTTAAAAACGCAAATCTAATCATTTCACCCTAACTTAAGCCCTTGTGAGATTTCTTAGTGTGCTTAACATTCTTGACATGATCCATTAGGTTCTATGTGGTTGAGCCCCTGCCTCATCGCCAACTAACTCTTTGAGCTCTAGCCATAGTGACTCTTCATTATTCCTATGTTCCATACTGCCACAAGACCTTTCTGTTACTCTCTAGCTCTCTATCATTCTGCTCTCTTTCCCCGTTAAATTCTACTCATTTTTTTAAACCTCAAAGGTCACACTTCCACTGTGGAATAGGTTATAATGTCAAATTGTTTTCCACAGTAGCTGTACTGTTTTACATTCCCACCAACAATGTACGACAGTTTCTCTGCATCCACATCAGCATTTGTCATTTTTCCTTTTTTTTATATACAGAGCCATTTTAGTGTGTATGAGGTGGTATTTCACTGTGGTTTTGATTTGCATTTCCCTAATGACTAACAATACCAAGCATCTTTTCATATGGTTATTGGCCATTTTTATATCTTCCTTAGAGAAGTGTCTAGGTAAATCCTCTGTCAATTTTTTAATTGGATTGTCTTTGTTGTTGAGTTATAGGATACTAAACTCTTATCAGATATATGGTTAGCAATAATTTTCTCCCATTTTACTCATCTTTTCACTTTTGTGATAATGTCCTTAGATAGACAAAAAGTTTAATTTCGATGAATACAATGTATCTATTTTTTACTTTGCTTTTCAGGGTAAAGTCTAAGAATCCATTACCTAATACAAGGTCCTGAAGATATTTCCCTATGTTTTCTTCTAAGAGTTTTATAGTTTTATCTTATATTTAGGTTGTTGATCCATTTTGAGTTCATGTTTCTATATGGATGAGAGACAGGGGTCTACTTTCATTCCCTTAGATGTAGATATCCAGCTTTCCCAGCATCATTGGTTAAAAAGACTATTCTTTTCCTATTAACCGGACTTGGATTGATATCAGTTAGCCGTAGATGTGCGGGTTTATTTTTGTGTTCTCAATTCTATTTTACTGGTCTGTATGTTTATCCTTGTGCCAGTAGAACACTGTTTTGATTCCTGTAGCTTTGTAATGAGCTTTGAAATCAAGAAGTATGAGTCCTCCAACTTTGTTATTCTTTTTCAAGATGGGTTTTGCTATTCAGGGTCTCATGAATTTAATGATTAATTCTTCCATTTTTTTCAAAGAAAGCTGCTGGAATTTTGATTTTAAAAAAAAGCCCTAAAATTGAGATCTTAAGAGTTTGCAGAATTGAGCCTTGCCATAGACTATCCAATTTTTTGTACTATAGAATGGAATATGTATTTTATTATTAGAATTTGAGTAGGCCACATGAAAGTTGAACATTTGCTTAGTTATTTAGACAATGATGTGAGAGATGCAGCTCACTACCTATGCAAGTGGCCTTAGCAGAGTCCCCATTAATGTCTTTACATTCTCCAGTTCTCTTCTTTCTACCCTTTAGCAAACAGGATTTTAAAGAACAGATGAAGAAAAGAAAAATCTTATTAGCTTCCTTCCCTTTCTGTACCCCAGTAGCTAAGCCACCATGTCCAATTAGGAATTGGTAGACAGAAGAGTAAGTGGTGCACAATTACATACATAGAGGTGCATGTGCATACAGAGGCATAGACACACAAAACACATAGGCACAGACACAAAGGGATACCAAGGACCCTTTACAATAGGCCCCAATCTGATAACACACCTTACATGTTTGTTTTTTAGTCTAGAAAAGAGTATGTATTTAGTTATACTATTGATAAATCCATAGCCCACTATATGCTTCTGGGGGAAAAGCAACACATTTTATTCTGTCAAAAATGAATCATTCTTCTGTTCTCCTATCAATCCTAAATATTTAAACACTAAGTAGAGTTCACTGATTATTTCTTAAATATGAGCACTACATGAGAACATCTGAGTGATATACACGTTAAAGTATATGAAGAAGTAAGGCATGTTTTCATCAAGGTATATATTATTTAATCATTATTAAAATAACATGATACAAGAAACAAAAAAAGATCAATTATAATGCTTCCAAATATTAAAACTTTTGTGTGCTAAATAAAATATTCAAGAAAGCAAAACTACAACCTATAGAATAGGAGAAAATATTTGCGAATCATATATCTGATAAAAGATTTGCATATAACATGTACAAAGAATCCCTAAAACTCAATAATAAATAGACAAATAACCCAATTTAAAAATGGCAAAGAATCTGAAGAGGGATTTCTGCAAAAAAGATAAACAAAGAACCAACAAGCATTTGAAAAGAAAGCTCAATATTAGTAGTTACTAGGGAAATGAAAATCAAAACCACAATGAAATACCACTTCCACTTTTATTTTAGAATGGCTAAAGTAAAAAAGAAAGACAATAATAAGTGAGGATGGAAAATTAGAACCCTCAAATATTACTGGTGGGAATGTAAAATGGTGCAGCCTCTTTGGAAAATGGCTTGGCAGTTCCTGAAAAATGTAAACACTTAATTACCACAGGACCCAGCAATTCAACTCAAAGCTGTATCCTCAAGATATGAAAACATACATCCACAATACTTGTGCATGCCTATTCATAGCAACAGTATTCACAATAGCCAAAAACTGAAAACTATTCCAATGTCCATTAATTGAATAATTTGTGAACAAAATGTGGGATATCCAGACAATGAAATATTATTCAACCACAAAAAGAAATGAAACAGGGCAGTGCAATGGTGACTCAGTGGCTGAATTCTCGCCTGCTATGCTGGAGACTGAGTTCGATTCCTGGTGCCTGCACATGTAAAAAAAAAAAAAAAAAGAAACAGAGAATTTCTGGGAAAAATGGCAAAGAAAGGAGCTATAAGACTCACTCCTTCTCCAAAAGCAGCTAGTGGACAGCAGAAACTACCCGAAACAATTGTTCTGGGGCTCCAGAGGCCAGGAGAACC
Organism: Tamandua tetradactyla; assembly: GCF_023851605.1. Lineage (NCBI taxonomy): Eukaryota > Metazoa > Chordata > Mammalia > Pilosa > Myrmecophagidae > Tamandua > Tamandua tetradactyla. The sequence goes on from NC_135328.1 coordinate 92,930,432, forward strand.
CTGTGCAGCACCCAGGGAAGAATGGGACAAAGAGATTGAGAAACTGCAGAAAAAACTGTAGGTAATTTGCTCCATAGCTGCAGCCAGTGCCCATCCCCTACCCTCGAAATGAACTACCTCGGGTCTGGTGGCTAGCTGTATACTACGGGCGGAAAAAGAGAGTGGAAGCCCTTATCCCCAAAGAATGGGGACAGGGCAAAGCTGAATATAGTCCACAGCTTTCAAATGGCAGATTTAGACTGCTGGGTCGTAGCTATGAATTACAGTTTTAACATACCCCAACAGGAACCTATGCCATCATTTTTTCAACCCCAACAGGAATGGAACCGAAGTACACACTGCCTACTTAGGGCTGCAGAAAACGGTTTACCAAAAAGTGTCTATCTGTTGAGCAAGCCAGGAAAACACAGCCTCAAGGAGCCAACAAAAAGACTTTTGAAACTTTTCCTGACCCTTTCCCCAGGGCTGTTCAGAACTGGTCTATATCCCCTTCATGAATTTGGGTTCTGGCTGGGAAATATTGACTTGGGAAAGTACTCTGAGGTGACCCTCCTCAGAATTTGCCACCCCCCCCAATAAAAGAAGCTAGGAACAATGAAAAGAGACTTTTTTTTTTTAAAAACAATGAAACCTATAGAGGCTAAACTAGGACAAATAGAGCAGATCAAGATTCCCAGAGAGGGAACAGAGGAAGGGAAGCTTTCTCCTAGGGGATAAACAATTACACAGAGTAATCTTAAAATCTGTAACACAAACCCAGGGCAAGAATCAGATGTAGAGGTGTTGAATAAATACACCTGATCAGTAAAATGCAGCAATTCTAAGGGTCTAGAATAAGTTGAACCAAGTGTCAAAGAAGACCATTAACACAAAGCCATTCAACAAAACAACATAGACGAGAGAGAGAAACTGACTTTCAGAGTAAATGCATCATGATAACCAAATGCCTAGACATCAGGTAAAAATTACAAGCCATACTAAGAAAACAAGAAGATATGGCCCAGTCAAAGGAACAAATTAAAAAGTTGGAGGAGGTACTGAATTTGGAACAACTAATCAAAGATCTTCAAATAATCATAAATCAATTCAAGGAGATAAAGGAAAATATGCCTAAAGAGACAAAGGATGTTAAGAAAACACTGGGTGAGCATAAAAAATAATTTGAATGTATGAAAAGAAACATAGCAGAACTTACAGGAATGACAGGCACAACAGAAGAGTTTAAAAATACACTAGAGGCATACAACAGCAAAGTTGAACAGGCAGAAGAAAGAAGGAATAAACTAAAAGACAGAACATTCGAAATCTTACAGACAGAAGAACAAACAGAGAAAAGAATGGAAGAAATTAAGCAGGGTCTCAGGGAACTGAACAACAGTATGAAGCACACTAACATATATGTCATGGGAGTCCAAGAAGGAGAAGAGAAGGTAACAAGGACAGAAAAAATATTTGAGAAAATAATGGCCAAAACTTTCCCAACTCTGACATAAATATACATGTCCAAGAAGTACAACATACCCCAAACACTATAAATCCTAATAGGCCTATTCTGAGATACATACTAATCAGAATGTCAAATGCCAAAGATAAAGAGAGAATCCTAAAGGCAGCAGGAGAAAACCAATTCATCACATGCAAGGGAATACAGTAAGATTAAGTGTCGATTTCTTATCAGAAATCACAGAGGCAAGAAGGCAATGGTATGATATATTTAAGATACTGAGAGAGAAAAACTGCCAGACTAGAATTCTTTATCTGGTAAAACTGTCCTTCAAAAGTGAGGGAGAGTTTAAAATATTCACAGATAAACAGAAACTGAGAGAATTGGTAAAAAAGACACCTGTCCTACAAGAAATATTAAAAGTATTCCTGCAGGCTAAAAGGAAAAAACAGGAGAGGGAGGTTTTGTGGAGAGTGTAGAACTGAAGATTATCATTAAGGATATCTAAAGAGGTTAAAAGAGAGACTAAACTAAGATATGACATATGAAAACCAAAGGATGAAGTGATTGAAGTTAAGTACTGCTTTTACAGTAAAGTCATTGAATGCTAATGGATTAAACTCGCTAGTCAAAAGGTTCAGATTGGCAAAATGAATAGAAAGTTATGATCCATCCATATGCTGTCTAACAGAGACCCAACTTAAATGCAAGGACACAAATAAGCTGAAAGTGAAAGGATGGATAAAGATATTCCATGCAAACAGTAATAAAAAGAGTGCTGGGGTAACTATACTAAAATAGCAAAAAACAGACTTTAAAGGAAAAACTGTTATAAGAGACAAAGAATGACACTATATATTAATAAAATGGGCAATCCACAAAGAAGATTAACAATCACAAATATTTATGCACCTAACCAGGGTGCCTCAAAGTACATTAGGCAATCACTGCAAAACTGAAGGGAGAAATAAACATCTCCACAATAACAGCTGAAGACTTCAATATATCCTTCTCATCAATAGACAGAATATCCAGAGGATCAAAAGGAAATAGAGAAGTTGAATAATATGATATATGAACTATACCTAAAAGAAATATATAGAGCACTGCACCCACCAAAACTGGAGGATACAGGTTCTTCTCAAGTGCTCATGGACCACACTCCAGGACAGACCACATGTTGCATTCACAAAACAAGTCTCAATAAATTTAAAAACACTGAAATTATACAAAGCACTTTCTCTGACCATAGTGGAATGAACATGAATATGAGTAATAGGCAGAGAACTGGAAAATTCATAAATATATGGAGGTTAAACAACACACTTTTGAACAATCAGTGGGTCAAAGAAGAAATTGTAAGAGATATCAGTAAATATCTCAAAATGAATTAAAATGAGAACATAACGTATCAAAACTAATGGGATACAGTGAAAGTAGTCTTGACAGGGAAATTTAGGGCTATAAACTCCTACATTAAAAAAGAAGAAAGAGAGCTAAAGTCAAAGACCTAACTACACACTTGGAAGAACTAGAAAAAGAAAAAATAATCTCAAAGCAAGCAGAAAGAAAGAAATAACAAAGAGCAGAAATAAATAAAATCACGAATACAAAAACAAGAGAGACTCAACAAAACCAAAAGTTGTTTCTTTGAAAAGAGCAATAAAATTGACACACCCTTAGCTAGATTGACAAAGAAAAACTAGAAGACTCAAATAAATAAAATCAGAAATGAGAAAAGGGACATTATTACTGACCCCACAATAATAAAAAGGATCATAAGAAGATACTATGAACATCTGTATGCCAACAAACTAGACAATATAGATGAAATGGACAAGTTTCTAGAAACATATGAACAACCTACACTGCCTGCAGAAGAAACAGAAGACAATAATATGCCAATTACAAATTAAGAGGCTGAATCAATCATGAAAAACCTCCCAAAAGAAAAGTTCAGTGCCAGATGGCTTCACAGGTGAATTGTATCTATCATTCCAAGAAAAATTATTAACACCAAATCTGCTGAAACTCTTCCAAAAAAAAAAAAAAAAAAACTGAAGAAGAGGGAACACTACTTAACTCATTTTATGAAGCAAACATCACCCTAATTCCAAGCCTGATAAAGAAAGTACTGGAAGAGATAATTATATACCAATTTCTCTAATGATTATTGATGAAAAATCCTTGACAAAATACCTGCAAGTAGAATCCAACAGCACATTAAGAGAATTATACACAATGATCAAGCGGGTTTTATCCTAGTTACACAAGGGTGGTTCAACATAAGAAAATCAATTAATGTAATACACCACGTTACCAAACTGAAAGGGAAAATCCATGTGACCATCTCAACTGATACAGAAAAAGCATCTGACAGATTCCAGTATCCTTTCTTGTTAGACACTTCGAAAGACAGGAATAGAGGGAATTTCCTCTAAACAATAAAATTGGGCATATATGAAAAATCCACAGCCAACATTGTTCTCAGTGGTGAAAGACTGAAAGCTTTCTCTCTAAAGTCTGGAATAAGACAAGGATGCCCACTGTACCAGTTATTCAGGATTGTGCTAGAATTTCTAGCTAGAGCAATTAGGCAAGAAAAAGAAATAAAAGTCATCCAAATTAGAAAGGAAAAAAGTAAAACTTTCACTATTTGCAAATGACATGATGCTATATTTAGAAAATCTACAACAAAGCTAATAGACGTAATAAATGAGTTCATCAAAGTGGTTGGATACAAGCTCAGCATGCAAAACTGAACAGTGTTCTTCTATACACTAGTAATAAGCAATTTGAGAAGGAAATTTGCAACAACAACAACAAAAAAAAACATTTTACAATAGCAACTAAGAAAATCAAATATCTAGGAATAAACTTAACTAAGGATCTACAAGACACATACACAGAAAACTACAAACACTGCTGGAAGAAATCAGACCTAAATAAATGAAAGGACATTCTGTGTTCACGGATTGGAAGACTAAATATAGTTAAGATACCACTTCTACCTAAATTGATTTACCCAGATTCAACACAATCTCAAATCAAAATTCCAACATCCTACTTTGCAGAAAGGGACAAGCCAATCATCAAATTTATTTGGAAGGGAAAGGGACTTGAATAGCCAAAAACATTTTGAGAAAGAAGAATGAAGTTGAAAGACTCACATTTCCTGACTTTAAAACACACTACAAAGTTACAGTGGTCAAAACAGCATGGTACTGGCATAAAGATAGACATATTGATCAATGGAATTGAACTGAAAAATCAGAAATAGACCCTCAGATTTACAGTCAATTGAATTTTGACAAGACTGCCAAGTCCACTCAACTGGAACAGAACAGTCACTTCAACAAATAGTGCTGGGAGAACTGGATATCCATATGCAAAAGAATCAGAGAGGACCCCTATCCCATACTGTATACAAAAATGTACTCAAAATGGATCAAAGACCTTAATATAAGAGTCAGGACCATAAAACTCCTAGAAGAAAATATATAGAAATCTCTTCAAGATCTTGTGGTAGAAATGATCTTGGACTTTACACCCAAAGCACAAGCCACAAAAAAAGAAACAGATGAACAGGACCTCCTCAGAATTAAATATTTGGGGGCTTCAAAGGGCTTTATAACAAAAGTGAAAACAGCCTACTTAATGGGAGAAAATACTGGAAACCACACATCCGGTAATGATTTAATATCCAGAACATATAAATAAATCCTACTATTCAACAATAAAAAGACAAAAATCCAATTTAAAAATGGGCAAAATACTTGAATAGACACTTTTACAAGAAAGAAACACAAATGGCTAGAAACACATAAAAAGATTCTCAACATCATTAGCTCTTAAGGAAATTCAAATCAAAACCACAATAAGATATCATTTCACACCTACTAGAAGGTCACTATTACAAAAACAGAAAAGTACAAGTGTTAGAAAGGATGTGAAGAAATAAGAACACTCATTCTTGGTGGGAATATAAAATGGTGAAGCTGCTATGGATGACAGTCTGGTGGTTCCTGAGGAAGCTAAGTCTAGCACTGCCATATGATCTGGCAATCCTGCTACTAGACACATTACCAGAAGAACTGAAGGCAATTCACAGACATTTGCACATCAATTTCTATAACAGCATTACTCACAATTGCCAAAAGATAGAAGCAACTCAACTGTCATCAACTGATGAATGGATAAAGAAAATGTGGTTATATGATGGTATTTTACCCAGTGTTAAGACAGAATGAAGTAAAACAGTATGAATGAACCTTGAGGACATTACATTGAGTGAAATAAGTCAGACACAAAAGAATACATATTGTATGATCTCACTAATATGAACTAATTATAGCAAGCAAATTCATAGAGTTAAAATCTAGAATACAAAACTGTGGAATTGTAACCCATATGAAACTCTGAAATCTGTTCTACAACTAATTGTTGTGACTTATTTTGAAATTTATTGCTTTTTTTGTATTTATGTTATTCTTCACAAAAAAGAAAAAAAGAAGGAGGAGTATAACAGAGAACACAGGATTTAACAAATGAGTATGACTGCTGAATCATTATATTGATGATATTTCATTTGGTCACCAGTACTTGCAGTAGTTAGAAACAAAACAAAAAATCGTGGAATTATAACCAAACTTTGAAACCTGTTCTATTACTACTTGTTGAAATGTACTTGGAAATTTATTTATTTTTAATAAATGTTATATTTCACAATTAAAAAAAAGATTTTTAAAAAGTCTAGAATATAGGTTACCAGGAGATAGAATGAGGGTAGAGAATTGGAAGCTGATGCTTAATTTGTACAGAATTTTTAACTGGGTTAATTGTAAATACCTGGAAATGGATAGAGGTGTTGGTAGTATGTAATTGTGAGTATAATTAACAGTACTGAATTATGTATGCAAATGTGGTTGAAAGGTGAATTTAAGGGTCATGTATGGCACTAGAAGGAAAGACAGAAGATAAAACATGGGACTGTATAACACAGTGAACCCTGTTATGGATGTTGGCTGTCATTAATAGTAGAAATATAGGAATGTACTTTTATGGACTAGAAAAAATGTACATCACTGTCACACGGAGAAATATGGGAAAAATGCAAACTATGGACTATAGTTAGCAATATTGATCAATTCTAACAAACCACATCAATGCTAAGTGTCAATAATAGGAGGGTAGAAGGTATAGGGCTTTTCTTTTCAGAATAGTGAAAATGCTCTCAAACTAACTGTGATGATGAATGCACAAGTCCATAATTATACTGAGAGCCACTGATTGCACATTTTGGATGGACTGCATGGTGTGTGAATATATCTAAAATAAAACTGCTTAATTTCTTTTAAAAAAGGGAATGAAGTGTTTTCTGGAGCATTCCAAGATGGTGGCTTAATGAGGTGTGGAATTTAGTTTGTCCTCCAGAACAGCTAGTAAATAGTCAGGAACAGTACAGAACAACTGCTGGGGCCACATCAGTGCCCAGACACACAGCATACAGCAGTCTGGACAAGCTGGAGCAGCAGTGATATCACCCAGAACCGTGAGTCCCCCAAGCCACAGAGGCTAGCGCCCCTCCCCCACAGGCTGGCCCCCCAGGGGAAAGGAAAGAGACTTTACTAACAGCAAAGGGCTGAGCTCCACCAAACTCCAATTGTGGAACTAATTAACAAATTCCGAATACTAAAAATAGGCCCCCAGCTCAGTTAATTCTCAAATAAAAGCTGAAGTTACTAGTTTTTGCCCCGGCACAGAGGGGCAGGGCTGATGGGGGAAAAAAAAAGACCCAGAGGTTTTCTGGATCAGACAACACATACTACTTGAAAAGGTCTGGACCCTAAAAAAAAAAAGAGGGGCCACATAGGACCTGGAGATACACAAAGCAATGTACCAACTTAAGCTCTTGATTAACAAACCCAAGGAACAGAGGAGTCTTGCTCTGAAAAGAATTTTTCTTTTTCTTTTTTCTGCTGTGTTTTTACTGCTGAACTGCTCTTTAGATACAACTGCAAGACTTCTCAGGTTTCAACTGCCCCAGACTAAGGCAGAATTAAGTTTGTCTGAAAGACAAGCTTTCTGAGAGAAAAAGGCTAGCCAGGTAAAAGGAGGTAATTCCCTGGAGGCTGGGCCTTCCCCAGGAGAGGGGTGGGGCTCAGCTCAGGTGGAATCCCTCCCTCAAGGAACTCAGACCCCAAGGACAGGAAAACTGAAGCGATTAAAGCCAGCCTACAAGCTCTCCTCTGTCTCAACCATGCTCCACCAGGGAGAGTCTGCTGAAGTTAAAGGTATCACATTACTTTATGCTGCTGGGACCTGCAGGCAGACAAGCACCACATACTGGGCAGGATAGGAAAAACACAGAGTCTAGAGGCTTCACAGCAAAGTCCAACCTGCTGGGTCTTATCATTATTAGGGAAAACTAATGCAGGTGACTCTTTCCTCCTGAGAGGAGGCCAGTCTGGTCTAGGAAAATCTGACTGGGGCCTACAATACCTAAGTAGACCCTCCTAAGAAAAAATAAAAGGCACCATCCAGGCAGGGAAAGAAACAAGAAAACATGAACTGAACAATTCTGATCATTAAACAAATTCTATGCTAGAGGTCTGAAATAAGCTGAACTGAATGTCAAACAACAGATAGAGAACAAAGCCATCCAGCCAGAAAATCCTAGATAAAAGAATGAAAATCTCCAGAATAAACTAATTAAGGAAATTAAATGCCTAGATGACAGAAAAAAATAACAAATCATACTACGAAAGTTGAAGCTATTGCTCAGTCAAAGGAACAAAATGGCCAAAAGGCACATGAAGAGATGCCAAACTTCTCTGGCTATTAGGGGAATGCAAATCAAAACCACAATGAGATATCATCTTACACCCACCAGAATGGCCATTATCAATAAAACAGAAAACGGAAAGTGCTGGAGAGGATGTAGAGAAAGAGGCTCCACTGTTCCACTGTTGGTGGGAATTCCACTGTTTGTGGGAATGTAAAATGGTACAACCACTGTGGAAGGTAGTTTGACGGTTCCTCAGGAAGCTAAGTATAGAACTGCCATATGATCCAGCAATACCATGGCTAGGTATCTATTCAAAGGACATGAGGGCAAGGACACAAATGGACATTTGCCTGCCAATGTTTACAGCAGCATTATTTACAATTGCCAGGAGATGGAACAGCCCAAATGTCCATTGACAGATGAGTGGCTAAACAAGCTGTGGTATATGCATACGATGGAATAGTATGCAGCTGTAAGACAGAACAAAGTAATGAAGCATGTAACAATGTAGATAGACCTTGAAGACATTATGCTGAGTGAGATTAGCCAGAAACAAAAGGACAAATACTTTATGATCTCACGGGTATGACTAGCATTAATGAACAAACTTGGAGAATTTCAGTTAAGAACAGAGGCCATCAGGTGATAGAAATAGGATAGATATTGGGTAATTGGAGCTGAAGGGATACAGATTGTGCAACAGGACTGATTGTAAAAATTCAGAAATGGATAGCACAGTTCTACCTGATCGTAGCACAATAATGTAAGTACACTGTATGAAGCTGAATGTGAGAATGATAGAGGGAGGAGGGCTGGGGACACATATGAAACCAGAAGGAAAGATAGAGGATAAAGGGGATAATGATGGGATTAAATGTACAAATATAAAACAGTTTTGCATGGGAAAGAACAAATGATTGTCAACATTGCAAGGGGTTGAAAATGGGTGGTATAAGGAAAAGGTACAATCAATGAAAGTTATGGTTTATAGCCAATATCAACATTGTTTTTTGAAAAAATATTTTTATTGATAAATCTTAACATATGAACATTCTTAAATGATGATAAATTGAGATGGTATAATCTAGGAATTCCTAGAGTGTACAAGGATAGTGACTAAATGTACAAATTAAAAAATGTTTTTACATGAGGAAGAAAGGAATGTCAATATTGCAGGGTGTTGAAAATAGATGGGCATTAATATTTTAAAACTTTAACATGTATGAGACTAAAGCAAAAAATGTTTATTTGGCACAAAATTTATATTTTGACTAGTGCATCCTAATACAACTTATATGGACAGGTTAATTGAACACCATAAGTACATGGACCATTGGATAGGGCATGAGATTCTGTAGGTTTGCCCAGTGTGATGCCCTGATAAATTCCAGATTTGAACAGTGAATAAAGAAGTATTTGCAAAGTCCCCTTGGGGGAATGGTGAGAAAGGGGGAAAATTCAACTTCCCCATTTGGAGAATTCCTGATATTCTCACAAGCAGTGGGGACAACCATATGAATAGGTCGAGCCCTCAATCTTGGGGTTTGTTCAGATGAAATTTATCCCCCCAAAGGATAGGCAAAGCCTACTTAAAATTATGCTTAAGAGTCACCTGCAGATAAGTGCTTTAGTTGCTTGGATGTGGTCTCTCTCTCTCTCTCAGCCAACACAGCAAGCAAACTCACTGCCCTCATGTGCTGGTTTGAAAGGCTTTATGTACCTTAAAAAAGCAATGTTTCAGTCCTAAACAATCTTGTGAGGGCAACGGTTTCTTCTAATCCCTAATCATCAGTATAGGTTGGAAACTTTAATTAGATTATCTCCATGGAGATGTGACTCACTCAAGAGTGGGTGTTCAATTGGATTAGGGGAGAAGTGTCTCCACCCATTCTAGGTGGGTCTTGATTACTTTGCTGGAATACTATAAAAGAGGAAACATTTTGAAGAAAGTGGGAAATTCAGAGAGAGTAGAGAAGAATGACAGAATGCCACAGATCCACGAAGCAGAAAGTCCACCAGCCAGCGACTTTTGGAGATGAAGAAGGAAAACGCCTCCTATGGAGCTGGAGAGGAAGCCAGCAGATGACGCCATGTTTGCCATGTGCCCTTCCAGCCGAGAGAGAAATCCTGACCGTGTTCGCCATGCGCCTTTCCACTTGAGAGAGAAACCATGAACTTTATCAAGCCTTCTTGAATCAAGGTATCTTTCCCTGGATGCTTAGATTGGACATTTCTATAGATTTGCTTTAACTGGGACATTTCTACAGCCTGAAGACTGTTAACTTGCAACTTATTAAATTCCCCTTTTTAAAAGCTGTTGAATTTTTGGTATATTACATTCTAGCAGCTAACAACCTAGATAGAACACCTCCCCCTCTCTACATGGGACATGACTCCCAGGGGTGTAAACCTCCCTGGCAATGTGAGACAGAAATCCTAGAAGGAGCTGGGACTCAGCATCAAGGGATTGAGAAAACCTTCTTAACCAAAAGAGGGGAGAGAAAAATTAGACAAAACAAAGTGTCAGTGGCTGAGAGATTTCAAACAGAGTCAAGAGGTTATCCTGGAGGTTATTCTTACTCATTATATAGATACGCCATTAGAGAGGCTAGAGGGAAAAGCCTGAAACTGGAGAGCTGTGTTCCAGTAGCCAAGTTTTTTGAAGATGATTGCATAATAATATACCTTTCACAATTTGACTTTCTGATTGTGAAAAACTTATGTCTGATGCTCCTTTTATCTACAGAATGGACATATGAGTAAAAAATATGGATTAAAAATAAATAATAGGGGGAAACAAATGTTAAAATAAATTGAGTAGATTGAAATACTAGTAATCAATAAAACGGAGTGGTAAGGGGTGTAGAAAAACAAATAGGGGGAACAAAGGTTAAAATATAATGGGTAGAGGGAGGGGCCAAGATGGCGGCTTAGCAAAGTGCGTGTTTTAGTTCATCCTCCAGAACAACTACTAAATAACCAGAAACAGTACAGAACAGCTCCTGGAGCCACGATAGTGACCAAACACACAGCGTACCCCAGTCTGAACCAGCTGGACCAGCTGTGAGCCTCCCCAGAACCGTGAGTTTCCCAAGCCGCAGTGGCCAGTGCCCGGTGCCCGGTGCCCCTCCCCCACAGGCAGCTTCCCAGAGGGAAAGGAAAGACACTCTAACAGTAGCAGGGACTGAGTCCAACCAAATTGTGGCATCAATTAACAAATTCTGACTACTAAAAATAGGCCCCCAGCTCAGGCGAACCTGGTCAAGGCAGAGTTCGCTTATTGTGCTAACCAAAAAAGAGGAAAGGGGACGAAACGGAGGTTTTTGTGGCTGTTTCTATGGAAGACTGGCTGCCTCTGGATTCAGCAGCGGGACTACTCAGGCAGCAACTGCCCCAGGCATAGGCAGAAACGGACTGCTTTCAGGACTGTCTCCCACCTGTGCCTTCCCCAGAGGAGGGGTGAAGCTCAACTCAGGTGGAATCCCTCTCTCAAGGAATTCAGAACCCAGGACTTGGCAATTTGAAGCCATTAAAACCAGCCTACAACCTCTCCTCTGTCTCCACCACGCCCCCAGCAGAGAGAGCCTTCCAAAGTTAAAGAGCCACAACATCTTTTGCTGGTGGGACCGCAGGCAGACAAGCACAACATACTGGGCAGGATAAGAAAAACAGAGCCCAGAGACTTCACATGAAAGTCTTTTAACCTGCTGGGTCTCACCCTCATGGAAAACTGATGCAGGTGACTCCTTCCCCCTGATAGGAGTCCAGTTTAGTCTGGGAAAACCCAGCAGGAGTCCATAATACCTATGTAGACCCTCCTAAGGGTGGGGAGGGAAAAGGCACCTTACAAGCAGGGCAAGAAACAAGAAAACAAGAACTGAAAAATTATTCTCTTTTAAACAAAACCTAAGCTAGAGGTCCTGAAAAACCTGAACTGAAGGTCAAAGAACAGATAGACAACAAACTCATCTAGCAAGAAAACCCTAGGTAAGATAAGTGAAAGCAATCTCCAGAATAGACTAATTAAGGTAATTAAATGTCTAGACGCCAGCAAAATATAACAAATCACACTACAAAAATCGAACATATGGCCCAGTCAAAGGAACAAACCAATAGTTGAAATGAGATACAGGAGCTGAAACAATTAATTCAGAATATATGAACAGACATGGAAAACCTCATCAAAAACCAAATCAATGAACTGAGGGAGGATATGAAGAAGGCAAGGAATGAACAAAAAGAAGAAATGGAAAGTCTGAAAAAAGAAATCACAGAACTTATGGGAATGAAAGGTACAGTAGAAAAGACAAAAAAAAAAACAATGGAAACCTACAATGGTAGATTTCAAGAGACAGAGGTTAGGATTAGTGAACTGGAGGATGGAACATCTGAAATCCAGCAAGAAACAGAAATTAGAGAGAAAAAATGGAAAAATATGAGCAGGGACTCAGGGAATTGAATGATAATATGAAACTCAAAATATACATGCTGTGGGTGTCCTGGAAGGAGAAGAGAAGGGAAAAGGAGGAGAAAAACTAATGGAAGAAATTATCACTGAAAATTTCCCAACTCTTATGAAAGACCTAAAATTACATATCCAAGAAGTGCAGCACACCCCAAAGAGAATAGATCCAAATAGACGTTCTCCAAGACACATACTATTCAGAATGTCAGAGGTCAAAGAGAAAGAGAGGATCTTGAAAGCAGCAAGAGAAAAGCAATCCATCACATGCAAGGGAAACCCAATAAGACTATGTATAGATTTCTCAGCAGAAACCATGGAGGCGAGAAGACAATGGGATGATATATTTAAATTACTAAAAGAGAAAAACTGCTAACCAAGAATCCTATATCCAGCAAAATTGTGCATCAAAAATGAGTGAGAAATTAAAACATTTTCAGACAAAAAATCACTGAGAGAATTTGTGACCAAGAGACCAGCTTTGCAAGAAATACTACAGGGAGCACTAGAGACAGATACGAAAAGACAGAAGAGAGAGGTGTGGAGAAGAGTGTAGAAAGAAGGAAAATTAGATATTACATATAAAATACAAAAGTCAAAATGGTAGAAGAAAGTACTACCTGTACAGTAATAACATTAAATATTAATGGATTGAACTCCCCAATCAAAAGACATAGATTGGCAGAATGGATTAAAAAACAGGATCCTTCTATATGCTGTTCTACAGGAAATACATCTTAGACCCAAAGACAAACATAGGTTGCAAGTGAAAGGTTGGGAAAAGATATTCCATGCAAATAACAACAAGAAAAAAGCAGGAGTAGCTATACTAATATCCAGCAACTTAGACTTCAAATGTAAAACATTTTACAAAAAATGTAAAATGTAGACAAAGAAGGATACTATGTACTAATAAAAGGAACAATTCAACATGAAGACATAACAATTATAAATATTTATGCATCAAACCATAATGCCCCAAAATATGTGAGGCAAACACTGAGAACACTGAAAAGGGAAATAGACACATCTACCATAATAGTTGGAGACTTCAATTCCCCACTCTCATCAATAGACAGAACATCTAGACAGAGGATCAATAAAGAAACAGAGAGTTTGAATATTACAATAAATGAGCTAGACTTAACAGACATTTATAGGACATTACACCCCACAACAGCAGGATACACATTTTTCTCAAGTGCTCATGGATCATTCTCAAAGATAGGCCATATGCTGGGTCACAAAGCAAGTCTCAACAAATATAAAAAGATTGAAATCATACACAACACTTTCTCAGATCATAAAAGAATGAAGCTGGAAATCAATAATAGGCAGAGTGCCAGCAAATTCACAAATACGTGGAGGCTCCACAACACACTCTTAAACAACCAGTGGGTCAAGGAAGAAATTAAAAGAGAAATCAGTAAATATTTCAAGGCAAATGAAAATGAAAACACAAGATATCAAAACTTATGGGATGCAGCAAAGGCAGTGCTAAGAGGGAAATTTATTGCCCTAAATGCCTATATCAAAAAAGAAGAAAGGGCAAAAATTTGGCAATTAACTGTCCACTTGGAAGAACTGGAGAAAGAACAGCAAACTAACCCCAAAGCAAGCAAAAGGAAAGAAATAACAAAGATTAGAGCAGAAATAAATGAAATTGAGAACATGAAAACAATAGAGAAAATCAATAAAACCAGAAGTTGGTTCTATGAGAAAATCAATAAGACTGATGGGCCCTTAGCAAGATTGACAAAAAGAAGAAGAGACAGGATGCAAATAAATAAGATCAGAAATGGAAGAGGAGACATAACCACTGACCCCACAGAAATAAAGAAGGTAATAACAGGTTACTATGAACAACTTTATGCTAATAAATACAACAATGTAGATGAAATCGACAAGTTCCTAGAAAGGCATGAACAACCAACATTGACTCAAGAAGAAATAGATGACCTCAACAGACCAATCACAAGTAAAGAAATTGAATCTGTCATTAAAAAGCTTCCCAAAAAGAAAAGTCCAGAACCAGATGGCTTCACATGTGAATTCTACCAAACATTCCAGAATTAGTACCAACCCTGCTCAAACTCTTCAAAAAAATTGAAGAGCTACCTAATTATTCTACAAAGCCAACATCACCCTCATACCAAAACCAGGCAAAGATAGTACAAAAAAAAAAAAAAAAAAAAAAAAACTACAGACCAATCTCTCTAATGAATATAGATGCAAAAATCCTCAACAAAATTCTAGCAAATCAAATCCAGCACACATTAAAAGAATTATACATCATGACCAAGTAGGATTCATCCCAGGTATGCAAGGATGGTTCAACATAAGAAAATCAATTAATGTAATATACCGTATCAACAAATCAAAGCAGAAAAATCACATGATCATCTCAATTGAGGCAGAGAAGGCATTTGACAAGATTCAACATCCTTTCCTGTTGAAAACACTTTAAAGGATAGAAATACAAGGAACTTCCTTAAAATGATAAAAGGAATATATGAAAAACCCACAGCTAATATCATCCTCAATGGGGAAAAACTGAAAACTTTCCCCGTAAGATCAGGAACAAGACAAGGATGTCCACTATCGCCACTGTTATTCAACATTGTGTTGGAAGTTCTAGCCAGAGCAATTAGACAAGAAAAAGAAATACAAGGCATGAAAATTGGAAAGGAAGAAGTAAAATTATCACTGTTTGTAGATGATATGATACTATATGTCGAAAACCCTGAAAAAGCCACAGCTAATAAATGAGTACAGTAAAGTGGCGGGTTACAAGGTCAACACTCAAAAATCTGTAGTGTTTCTATACACTAGTAATGAACACTCTGAGGGGGAAATCAAGAAACAAATTTCATTTACAATTGCAACTAAAAGAATAAAATACCTAGGAATAAATTTAACTAAAGAGCCAAAAGACCTATACAAATAAAACTACAAAAAACTGTTAAAAGAAATCACAGAAGACCAAAATAGATGGAAGGGCATACCGTGTTCATGGATTGGAAGACTAAATATAGTTAAGATGTCAATTCTACCTAAATTGATTTACAGATTCAACGCAATACCAATCAAAATCCCAACAACTTACTTTTCAGAAATAGAAAAACCAATAAGCGAATTTATCTGGAAGGGCAGGGTGCCCCGAATTGCTAAAAGTATCTTGAGGAAAAAAAACGAAGCTGGAGGTCTCGCGCTGCCTGACTTTAAGGCATATTATGAAGCCACAGTGGTCAAAACAGCATGGTACTGGCATAAAGATAGAGATATTGACTAATGGAATCGAATAGAGTGTTCAGATATTGTATGGACATTTGATCTTTGATAAGGCAGTCAAGCCAACTCACCTGGGACAGAACAGTCTCTTCAATAAATGGTGCCTAGAGAACTGGATATCCATATGCAAAAGAATGAAAGAGGACCCATATCTCACACCCTATACAAAAGTTAACTCAAAATGGATCAGAGATATTAACATTAGGTCTAAGACCATAAACCAGTTAGAAGAAAATGTAGGGAAATATCTTATAAATCTTATAATTGGAGGTGGTTTTATAGACCTTACACCTAAAGCAAGAGCACTGAAGAAATAAATAAATAAATGGGAGCTCCTCAAAATTAAACTTTTTTGCATCAAAGAACTTCATCAAGAAAGTAAAAAGACAGCCTACACAATGGGAGACAATATTTGGAAACAACATATCAGATAAAGGTCTAGTATCCAGAATTTATAAAGAGATTGTTCAACTCAACAACACAAAGACAGCCAATCCAATTACAAAATGGGAAAAAGACTTGAACAAACACTTCTCACAAAAGGAAATATAAATGGCCAAAAGGCACATGAAGAGATGCTCAACGTCCCTGGCCATTAGAAAAATGTAAATCAAAACCACAATGAGATATCACCTCACACCCACCAGAATGGCCATGATCAACAAAACAGAAAATGACAAGTGCTGGAGAGGATGTGGAGAAAGAGGCACACTTATTCACTGTTGGTGGGAATGTCAAATGGTGCAACCGCTGTGGAAGGCAGTTTGGCGGTTCCTCAAACAGCTGAATATAGAATTGCCATATGCCTCAGCAATACCACTGCTAGGTATCTACTCAGAGGACTGAAGGGCAAAGACACAAATGGACATTTGCACACCAATGTTTATAGCAGCATTATTTACAATTGCAAAGAGATGGAAACAGCCAAAATGTCCATCAACAGACGAGTGGCTAAACAAACTGTGGTATATACATACGATGGAATATTATGCAGCTTTAAGACAGAGTAAACTTACGAAGTATGTAACAACATGGATGGACCTTGAGAACATTATGCTGAGTGAGACTAGCCAAATACTAAAGGACAAATACTGTATGGTCTCACTGATATGAACTGACATTAGTGAATAAACTTGGAATATTTTGTTGGTAACAGAGACCATCAGGAGATAGAAACAGAGTAAGATATTGGGTAATTGGAGCTGACGGGATACGGATTGTGCAACAGGACTGGATACAAAAACTCAGAAATGGACAGCACAATACTACCTAACTGTAATACAATTATGTGAAAACACTGAATGAAGCTGCATGTGAGAATGATGGAGGAGGGCTAGGGACATAAATGAAATCAGAAAGAAAGATAGATGTTAAAGATTGAGATGGTATAATCTAGGAATGCCTAGAGTGTATAATAATAGTGAAATGTACAATGTACAAATTTTAAAAATGTTTTTGCATGCGGAAGAACAAAGGAATGTCATTATTGCAGGGTGCTGAAAATAGATAGTAATTAATATTTTAAAACGTCACCTTATGTGTGAGAGTAAAGCAAAAAATGTTTATCTGTTACAAAATTTATATTTTGACTAGAGCATTTCCTAATATAACTTATGTAGATAGTTTGATTGAATGTCATAAGTACTTGGAATCTCAGGTAGGACATGAGATTTTGTTGGTTTGTCCAGAGTGATGCCCTGATGAATCCCAGAGTGATTAGATCAGTGAGTTGAAAAGTATTTGCAAGCCCCCTTCGGGGAATGGTGAGAGTGGGGAGAAATTCAACTTCCCCAAGTTGAATTCTTGATATTCTCACAAGCAGTGTGGACAACCAAAGCTATAGGCTGAGCCCCCAGGCTTGGGGTTTGTTCATATGAAACTTAACCCCACAAAGGATAGGTCAAGTCTACTTAAAATTTAGGCCTAAGAGTCACCCCCAAGAGAGCCTCTTTTCTTGCTCAGATGTGGCCTCTCCCTCCAGCCAACCTGACGAGCAGTCTCACCACCCTCCCCTTCTCTGTGTGGGACATGACTCCCAGGGGTGTGGACCTTCCTGGCAACGTGGGACAGAGATCCTGGAATGAGCTTAGACTCAGCATCAAGGGACTGAGAAAAACCCTAGAATGAGCTGAGAATTAACATCAAGGGATTGAGAGAACCTTCTCGACCAAAGGGGGAAGAGTGAAATGAGACTAAGTGTCAATGGCTGAGAATTCCAAACAGAGTCAAGAGGTTATCGTGGAGGTTATTCTTACGCATTAAGTAGATATCACCTTGTTGTTCAAGATGTAGTGGAGAGGCTGGAAGGAAATGCCTGAAAATGTGGAGCTGTGTTCCAGTAGCCATGTTTCTTGATGATTGAGCAATGATATAGCTTTCACAATGTGACTCTGTGAATGTGAAAACCTTGTGTCTGATGCTCCTTTTATCTACCATATCAACAGAAAAGTAGAACATATGGAATAAAAATAAATAATAGGGGGAACAAATGTTAAAATAAATTTAGTTTGAAATGCTGGTGGTAAATGAAAGCGAGGGGTAAGGGGCATGGTATGTATAATCTTTTTTTTCTCTGATATCGTTTTATTTCTTTTTCTGTTGTCTTTTTATTTCTTTTTCTAAATTGAAGCAAATGTTCTAAGAAATGATGAATATGCAACTATGTGATGATATTAAGAATTACTGATTATATATGTAGAATGGAATGATATCTTAATGTTTTGTTTGTTGTTAATTTTTTTTAATTAATAAAAAATATATATAATGGGTAGGGCAGGCAATGGTGGCTCAGTGGCAGAGTTCTCACCTGCCATGCCAGAGACCCGGGTTCGATTTCTGGAGCCTGCCCATGCAAAAAAAAAATATATATATATAATGGATAGATAGAAATACTAGTGGTCAATGAGGAGAGGGGTAAGAGGTATGATATACATGAGTTTTTACTTTTTTCTTTTTATTTCTTTTTCTGGCGTGATGCAAATCTTCCAAGAAATGATCATGGTGATGATCATATACAACTATGTGATGATATTGTGAGCCATTGATTGTACACCATGTATGAAATGTTCATATGTTAAGAATGTTCATGTTTGTATGTTGTTTTTTGTCAATAAAAATTTTTAAAAAAAGGAATGAAGAACTGATATATGTTACAACAACATGCATAAACCTTGAAAACAGGCTAAGTAAAAGAAGCCAGACACAAAAGGCGGATATATTGTATAATTCCAGCTGTATGAAAAGTCCAAAATAGGCAAATTTATAGAGACAGAAGTAGATTAGTAGGTTACAAGAGGCTACAGGGAGGTAGGAATGGGAACCAGCTGCTAATGATTACACAGTTTCTTTAAGGGAGTAAGAAAAGATACTAAAATTAGACTGTGGTGCTATTGTACAACTCTGTAAACATACTAAAAAAAAATTACTGAATTGTATACTTAAATGGGAGAACTTTATGATATAAATTATATCTTAATACAACTGTTTAAATATATCATGAAATCTTATAAATGTTTACTATCTATACTGTTTAAAGGTAATGCAAAGAAAAAGAATTATTCAGAATTTTGCAGGTGTGCTTATATCCTGGTTAAGAGAATCTGAGAAATACATTTACTAAACCTTCACTGAATTTAGAACACAGATTAAATACTGTACAGAGAACAGTAAAACGATGGTATGACTCCTGACCTTAAAGAAACCACACTCTATCTAGAAAGAACATGCAAACTGTAACAGATCATGGTTCCAAAGCAGCACATATTCCATTACAGCATAAACCTGGAGACACAGCTTTCTATTTGTAAAAGTCATCCTTAGTAGCTCCTAGCGTCTCTATTCTTCAATGGTGTTTCCTTCCATTTCTCCAGTTTTTATTAACGCCATCTAAGGTACTCCTTGCCTGAATCTGTTCTAACATGGCCTGGCATGTAGCAGGTATCCAACAACTGTAAAACGAAGACTGAATTAGAGCTCTAACATTATCAGGAGTCTGCATTTTAATAAAGACCAAGGCCTTAATGGAAAATAGAAAAGTTTTTGTTTTTCCTTTGGACTTCTAGTTTCCTGAGTGAGTTCTCAAAATAATATCCTGTATCCCTTGATTAAAGCATAACAATCACCTGAAATCAAAACAAGAATACTTAAAACTAAAAAGGAAAACACAGAAATTGGCATCCTACAAATTGGGCATATAACTACTTTAAAGGCACTAAGCAAAAGAGTAACTGAAGCCTGGTTATGGAGAAAACAATTTTAAAGAAGAAAGAGAATTTTTCACATTTATGATATTCTCAAACCTTTAATCTGATAAGTATGATATATATTAAACATATATTTAGGCTTCATACTTAAAAAAACTAGCATTTTTATAAGAGTCATATATACCTTTAAAAGAGTGGGTATATAGCAGGCATTAAAACTACAGTAGTATACCAAAATCACAAGGGATGATTTTCAAAAATCAATTTGCAGAAGAATCACTTGCAAAATGAATGTGAATCACTTGTATAAGAATCCCCTGGAACATTTGTAAAAATACATATTTATAGGTTTTACTTCATATTTACTGAATCAAAACCTTTTGGGGTTAGGGCCCAGGGGATCTTCATTTTTAACGGGCATCCAAGTGATTGTAATGCAAATGAAATATGGACTACTATTTGAGAAATATTATTTACGCAGATAATTTGAGGATCTATGATCAGAAATTATCCCTCCAGATGTTCTTTCCTTTTCTCTGGCTTTACTTTGCCTTCTCAGGATAAACAAATCAAATAATAAATAGATACTGAACACCTCTGATATTTTCTATAGTACTCCAATTCTATCAATAATTTCTTTAATCCACAACAGTATGTGTTATATATAAGAAAGAAAAATTACTTTTCCCCTTATATAGCTTATTACTATTATAAAATAAAAAGGTATGGGGAAACACAGAAAATACAAATAAGTTATATAAAAACTATAATTGTTCACATTTATGTATACAGATTTGCCTACAGAAATTACCTGATAGAGTTATAGATGGCCAGTGGAGTTTGATCCTTTTCTTTGGCTATTCTCATCATATCTAACACTGCCATTCCAAGACATTCTTCCTGTGTTTCATGAGTCACAGGTACTTTTATCCATCCATGCACAAAATCATGACGCCACTAAAGGAAAAAAAAAAAAGTAGAAGGACATACGCTCATCATAAGTTTTACTATCATATTTTAAACTACTACTGTATTTTAAACATATGCAGAACATATGCATTTGTAGGAAAAAGTCAGCTCCTCCCTTGGTTTTCAATAATTTTACTGAAATATTTCAGTAATTTTGCAAAGGCAAATTGGTTCAAATGGGACTCCCAATTAAAGGTATAGATGTTATCAGTTAGTTTCACTGCATATATATTCAAATTATATCTTGTACATCAAAATTACCTAAATTAAAATAGATATTAATCTATTAAATATGTGCTAACTGTCAATTATGTTAAAAGCATTACACTAAGGGCTGTGTTGGATACAAAGAAATATAAATATGGACTCAGCTCTCAAGAAACTAAATTCTAGCAGGGAAGATAAGGCATGTAAACAAATAGTCATAATGCCAGATACTATATAGTAAGTCCCACACAACAGATACTTTAGGAACTCAGAGGAAGGTGAGATCATATCCAGTTGGGATAACCAGGGAAGGCTTCATGGAATATGTGAGGTTTGATATAGTCTTTGAAGATGAAGAAATTTTTGACAGACACAGAACAGGGTGAGGAAATAGCAGGAATGACAAAAAAACAAAACACATGTATATTGAAAAAAGATAAACATGTTTGTGAGGGGAGGAAAGTTTAGATAAGAGGAAAGTATAAATTAAAACTTGGAAGCGGAAACTGGAGTCAGATGGCAGATGCTCTTGAATGACTTGATTACATAAGCAATGGAGAACCATTTTCTTAAAGCATCAATTTCATAATGCCTATTCCACAGGCAGAGTAGTAGCAATGCTAAAAGCACTTTAAGTAATGACTGTATATTCAGGGAGACACTTTAGGATGTTGCTGTAATGGTTCACATATGAGAGAAAAATAATCTGATGTAGGAAACAGAAGACACTAAAAGAGTTTGAAAAGAAGCTGATAATTATATACTACATATAAGGAATAAAGAAAAGAGAAAAACAGGTTCCAAAATTTTAATTCTGGATGATACAGGGATATGGATAAAATCAGAGTGAGCATGTTATCAGAGAAGAGGAAAGGACAGATGGCAAAAGGCATAAATATTCTAAAGTAACACCAATTATCTTTGGAAGAAGAAAGGTCAGTCATATGGTAGACTGAATTGTGTAACCCCCCAAAAAGACACATTCTTAATCCTAATCTATGTTCCTATGGTCATGAATTTATTTGAAAATAGGACCTATTGAAGATGTTAGTAGTTAAGTTTGGCCAAATTAAATCAGGGTATGCCTTAAATCATATTTCTGGAGGGCTTACAAAAGAGAAGAAATTTAGATACAGTCAGTGGAAACAAGAATCTGGAAGAAGCCAGAGATGTCAGACAGAAGACATTAGAAGTCAGAAGTCAGAGAAAGCCAAAGGAGGCAAGAAAGAAAAAAGTGGTGCCATGTGACAGAGGACTGTCATCATCAAAATACTGCTGACAGTGGGAGAAACTTTGGCCTTGCTGACATCTTAATTTTGGACTCCTAGTCTTCAAAACTGAAACAATAGATGCTTGTTGCATAAGCCAACCCACTGTGTGGTATTTGTCACAGTAGCTCTGGCAAGCCACAGTTTTTAGTACTGGAAAGTGGTGTGCTGCATGACAAATACTAAAAATGTGGAAGTGGCTTTGGAGTTAGTAAAGGATAAAGGCCAAAAGAATTTTGAGGTGCTTGGCAGAAAATACTTAGATGATTTTGAAGAGACTGTTGGTAGAGATATGAACATTAAAGGCATTTCTGGTGAGGACTCAGAAAAAAAGTGAAGCAAGCAGTAGAAAAAGTGTTCTCTGAGAGAATATTTTTATTGTTACAAGTAGATGGTTGGTAGATATATGGACATTAAAGGTACTTCCAGTGAGCCTTTAGAAAGAAATGATGAATTAATGGAAAGTGGAGGAAAGGTGAACCATTATAAAATAGTAGAGAATTTGGAAAGTTGTGTTCTGATATCAAATGGAAGGCAGAACTTTAAAGTGATGAGCTAGGATATTTAGCTGTGAAGATTTCCAAGCTAAGTGTGGAAGGTGCAGCCAGGTTTCTCCTTGCTACTTATGTTAAAATGAGGAAAAGATAAACTGTTAAGTTCAAAGAACCAACAACTGATGATTTGGAAAATTCTCAGCCTAGCCAGGTAGCATGCGTTCTAGTTTGCTTGCTGCCAGAATGCAACATGCTCAGAGTGAGCATGTTATCAGAGAAGAGGAAAGGACACCCGGTGTTCTCGTTTGCTAGCTGCCGGAATGTAACACACCAGAGATGGATTGACTTTTAATAAAAGTGGATTTATTTCATTAGTTCTTCAGAAGAAAGGCAGCTAACTTTCAACTGAGGTTCTTTTTTATGTGGGAAGGCATAGGGCAATCTCTGCTGGCCTTCTCTCCAGGCCTCTGGGTTCCAACACCTTTCTCCAGGGTGATTCCTTTCTGCATCTCCAAAGGCCTTGGCTGAGCTGCGAGTGCTGAGATGAGGTATGCTGAGCTGCTTGGCTGTGCTACATTGAACTCTCTCATTTAAGCATCCAGCCAATTAAATCAAACATCATTCATTGTAGCAGGCACACCTCCTAGCCAACTGCAGATGTAATCAGCAGCAGATGAGGTTCACATGCTTATGTCCACAGCAGTAGAACTAGGCATCTTTACCTGGCCAAGGCGACACCTGAACCTAACTACCACAGTATGTTCTTAGACTATAAGGCCAGAAGTGGCTCTATCAGAGACCTACCTGAGCTCCCAGAGAATGGAGACCCCACACAAGAGTATCGGTGAACCACCTTTTTGCTATGGAAATCAGGCATATGACTCCAGATACTGTCAGCCATCTTAGAGGAAGTCAGAATTGAAATACAATTATCTAGAAAGGATACGCGGAAGATCCTTTTGTCTAATGACTTGGACCTTCCTTGAAATGCATGCAAAACCAACAACGTTTTTGAGGAATCTTTATGAGCAGAGGCACCATCAACCTGGACTGAAAGAGATTGGGGGGGGGGCATAAAACAAAGGAAAAATGAATTCCAGGGCAGAACCATGGAAGCAGAGGAATGGAATTAAGAGATATTGGACCAAGAGAGATGGACGTCAGCCCCAGTGCTTAAAAGACTCTGACCTTCTGCGACAGTGTACAGGGAGAGCATGATTGTCACCCCTGGCTCAGAGAGGGTGGGGCCTAAGCCCCATCAAGGGAGATCAGAGCCCCTGCCCAAGCACTTGGAAAGGGTGGGGCTGCTTCTCCAGCAGGCCCTGAGGAATGAATACTTATGTTCACCCATTGGAATCTAAAGTGGTTTGCCCTGCTGCATTTTGGACTTGTTTGAGATCTGTGAACTCTGTTTTCCTTCCAGTTTCAGCTTTCTGAAACGATAATGTCTATCCTATGCCTGTCTCACCATTGTATTTTGGAAGCAGATAATTTGTCTTCAATGTTTCTCAGGTTCACAGATGGAATTTTTACCTAGGATAGAAGATACCCATAACAGATTTTGATGAGATTTGGTACCCAGAGTAGTTAATAAAAATATCCTAATGCTTTTGGGATATCTGAAAGGGGTAAATGCATGTTGCATGTGGAAAAACATGTCTTTTTGGGATACAGAAGATGGGCTGTGGTAGATTGAATCATGTACTGCAACAAAAGACATTTTTTAATCTTAATCTACGTTCCTGCAGTTGTGAAACCATTTGTACATAGGACCTTTGGAGGATTCTTGTTAAAATGTACCTAAATTGAATCAGGGTGGGTCTTAATCCATATTTCTAGAAGTTTTATAAAGAGAGGAAACAGGTCACAGTCAGTCATTAGAAACCAGAAACTGGAAGAAGCCAGAAGATATAAAAGCCAGAAGGAAAGAATGAAGCAGATCAGCACCATGTGATGGAGGACTGCCATCACCAGAACGTTACCAACTCTGGGAAAGAGATGGCCTTGCCGACACCTTGATTTGGGACCTCTAGTCTTCAAAATCATGAGACAATAAATGCTTGTTGTTTAAGCCAACCCACTGTATATTATTTGCCCTAGCATCTCTGGCAAACAAGAAAAACAATATCAGCTGAAATACTAATATTAAACCAAACTTTTTGCAGTTTGAAAATATTATGTACCCTAGAAAAGCCATGTTTTAGTCCTGATTCAATCTTGTGGGAGCATCCATTTTTTTAATCCTGATTCAAGACCATAGGTTGGACACTTGATTAGATCGTTTCCACAGAGATGTGGCACACCCAATTGTGGATGTGACCTTTTGATTAGATGGAGATGACTCCACCCATTCAAGATGGGTCTTGATTAGTTTACTGGAGTCCTTTAAAAGAAGAAACATTTTGGAGAGAGTCAGAGCCTACAGAAATAACAAAAACAATACAGCCAAGAGAACCAGGAGAGCCCACACAGCCAGAGTCTTTTGGAGATCAAAGAAAATGCTCCTGGGGAAGCCACTGAAGAAGCTGAGACAGAAAGCTAGCAGATGTCACCATTTGCCTTTCCAGCTAAAAGAGGTGTTCTGGATTCATCGCCCTTTCCTGAATCTAGGTATCTTCCCTTGAATATCTTAGTTTGAACATTTCCATGGCCTTAGAATGGTAAACTTACAACTTATTAAATTCCTCTTTTTAAAAGCTGTTCCAGTTCTGGTATATCGCATTCCGGCACTTTTAAATTAGATAAGAAAATACAGAGTTTTCTTCTATGTTTTATGTATGCACCTCCCTTCTTTCATTATAACTTACCTCTTGATAATATAGTTTTTCTTGAACTCTTTAAGAATAATTTTAACATAATAAATTTAATATTGTTTATTTTCTACTAAAAAACATAGATAGCATTTTTTAAAAAAGAAAACAAACCATATTACTCAAAAAGAACAAACCGTGAAATTATTCAGTATTAAGCAAAACAAATGCATAAATACTGGCAAAATAAAATTAATTCAGGGAAAGTTTCAAAATATCTTTGAAAATGAGCAAATGCCATGCTTTTTAAGTAACAGCTACAAATAAATGATGGCTAGATAGATTCTTTTCAATAACTTTTTTTGTTCAAATGCATGTGATACTGCCTAGACACAATGTAAAATATGATTATGCATATTATTTTGACTTTGTAGACAAAACAATCCCTCCTAAAAAGAATTGTATATTCTGAAATCACCCATTATTTTTCTAGATCAAAAGTATGAGATATCACTGTATTAATATTACCCTAAAGTAGTGGGCTGAATAGTTTTGGAAAACTTGCTTAATTAACGGGGTTTAACTAGTATACCCTAGTTAAATGAACCAGCTCCACAGCACAAGATGAAAATAATATAGTTATAAAAGCATTAGAAATTCATAATCTTTTACAAGAACCCAATCTCTCCCTTTTTTACTGGTTACTGAGACTAAAGGAAGAGGTATAAAAATTGGTTAGTCTCATATTCCAGTAGATAAGCATTTTTCAATTTGTTGCTCATAAAATGAATCAGCCCTAGCAGGCTTCTTATAAATTTGAGCCATGAAGATCTGTGAAGTTATTTCCTGTTATATTAACAAATCAGATTTAGAACTCCTTAATCTGACATCTTGTAGATACCAAGAGCATAACTTCACCCAAGGGCACAGCTTTTTCTTACTTTAGTTTCCACTCATACTTTAGTCCAGCAGCACATAAAAGAAAATGTTATTTAACAGCAAAATAGTTAAATTACTGTGTGACTCAAGATAATAGATGAGAAAGCATTATGAAATGTTCAAACAAACACAAAAGTAACTCTTTACTATTAATAAACATAGCATTAATAAACATATAACTGTTAACATGGGTCTCAGATTTACTATCAATATCCAGTTACCCTCCTATGAAAAGGTATACAAGCTATCCTGGTTTATTTTGTATGTATTTGTCTACTTTCTTTCCATTTCACTACCCAATATATAAGTCTGAAATTATCCAGGAATTAAAAAGCAAACAAATTTTAAAAACTCTTCTTAAAAGATGTTTTATCGCCTTTTATCCCAGCTACTTACATCGCCATAGATCATGTTACAAAACTCATTCTATGCTTTATGAAAGCCTGAAAATGGTCTAAAGTACTAAAATGAAATTAAGAGGAAAATCAAAAGATCCAATTCAAGGAATCTTTTTAAAATAGTTATTTTCATATTATCATGGGATTAAAAATTAATGAAAGACCCAATTTTCTAACTCTACACCTGCTGTGCAAGATAGAACAACAGGTTTCCCTTTTGTGATGTTTTTCCTGATTAAGAGATAATCTACCCAGCAAGATATTTATCATATAATACAAATAAAAATAAGAGTATAATCGTACCTGAGCAAACAGGTAAGACATGACAAAGTCATCAAGAAGAGGAGCTTCAGCACCTCGAGACAGCCCATGCCGGTAGGTTCTATTGCTGCCATTACAATACCAGTGAGGAAAGTAAAATCTGCAAGAAAATTATATCATTTAGTCAGCCTCCAAACAGCTCAAATATAAACATACTACACATACATAACCATTTACAGCATAATGAAAGATATTATCCCATAATCAGACAACAGCTAACAGAGTTAAAAATGAGCTTTGGAGGGGGTACAAGGGTAGTCTAGCAGTAAAATTCTTGCCTACCATGCCGGAGTCCCAGGTTCGATTCCTGATCTATGCACTTCCTTGCACACAGTCAAAAAACGTTTAACAAATTGTGCTGCAATAATGAGATAGCCACATAGAAAAAGAATGAAATGTGACCCCCACCATAAAGCAAGCAAAAAAAAAAAATAGAGTTGGGAGAGAAGGAAATCTGTATAAAACTATGATATTAAGATAGGCAGAAAACTGAGAGCCTACGTGAGTCTAAAATCAGTATGTTGTTTTCTTCTGTTCACAGAATGTAGAAGTAATAAAAGGATATAGAGAATTATAGAAATAAAATATTAACAAAATAAAAAATGAAATAAAATAAATGAAAACTAAAATTTTTATTTCAAGAGGAACTTGAAATTGTTGATTTGGAATGAAAACAAACAAATGCTTCTTCCTTGGGAGCAATGAAAGAGGAAACCTTGTCCTTCAAGAGACAAAAAAATATCCTACATTTTTTAAAAAAAACAGCTCTATTGAGTTATAAATTACATACCATAAAGTTTACCCATTTAAAACATACAATTCAAGTTACACAATTCAAGTACAACTCACAGCGTTGAAAACATCTCAAAAATCTAATTTTTAAAGCTTTTTTATTGCATAATATAACATATATACAAAGCAAAGAAAGAAAAAAGCAATAGTTTTCAAAATACTCTTCAATAAGCAGTTAAGGACACATCTCAGAGTTTGTCAATGGCTACCACACCATTGTCTCAGATTTTTTTCCTTCTAGCTGCTGTAGAATATAGGAGGCTAGAAGGAATAAATATTTTTTTTATCATCACAATTGACTTTTTTTCTTTTTTGTGAAAAATAAAAAATATTCAAAAATGCAATAAATTTCAAAGCACCTCACAAAAATTAGTTATAGAACGGATTTCAGAGTTTGGTATGGGTTACACTTCCAAAATTTTAAGTTTTTACTTCTACCCATTCTAAGACACAGGAGTCTAAAAGAAATATCCATTTAATGATTCAGCAATCACATTCGTTTGTTAAACTCTACCTTCTCTGTAAACTACACCATCACATTTGATCATTCTGTTCCACTCTTAAGAGGTATTTCGGCTATGGCTAGTCAAAATTTTTCAAGTTGGAAGGGGCTATCAATACTATAGGGTAGGGAGATGGAATGAGCTGATGTCCTGGAGAGGCTGGGCCCTATAGGTTTCAGGACTTGTCTGGTCCAGGGACCCATCTGGAGGTTGTAAGTTTCTGGAAAGTTACCCTAGTGCATGGAACCTTTGTAGAATCTTATATACTTTCCTAGGTGTTCTTTAGGATTGGCTGGAATTGTTTTGGTTGGGGGTTGGCAAATTATGATAGGTAGCAATGTCTAACTGAAGCTTACGTATAAGTGACCTCCAGAGTAGTCTCTTGACTCTATTTGAACTCTCTCAGCCACTGATACTTTATTAGTTACACTTATTTTCCCCGTTTTGGTCAGGATGGATTTGTTGATCCCACGGTGCCAGGACTGGACTCATCCGTGGGAGTCATCACCTATACTGCCAAGGAGACTTTCACCCCTGGATGTCATATCTCACCTACTGGGGAGGGCAATGATTTCACTTGCAAAGTTGGGCTTAGAGGGAGTGAAGCCACATCTGAGCAGAAGGTTCTCCAGAAGCAACTCTTAGGCATGCTTATAGGTAGGTTAAGTATCTCCACTACCTAGAAATAAGCTTTATAAGAGTAAGTCTCAAGATCAAGGACTTGGCCTATTGATTTGGGAGTCCCTAAAGATTTACACAGTAACAGGGGATTCCCTGATGGTAAGTTTAATAGTTCCATATTTTGCCTCCCATCCCTCAAGGGGTTTTGCCAATATTTTTTGATTATCTGCTTCTATTATATTCTAGGATGTATCCAAATATTACATGAAGCTATATAGGATTAAAGGTCCTTATCCCTGTTCTGGGCTCCCTGTGCTTCAATTGTTCAAACGAGCTATACACGATAGGTTCATTTAGATTATGTGCTACATAAAATTTTGGTTCCAGACAAAATAAATCTTTCTTCCTTTGGTGTCTAACAGTAGGTGTGGTTCTGAAATACAGACAATGTCTTCCTTACTGCTGTGTTCTGAATTACTTTAATCTCAACCTGATTGGCTTCATTCTTATCTCTAAATACAAGGTTATACATCTATAAAACAGCCTGTCAAAATCCAGAAATAACAATTACCACTATGGACTAAATTTGTCTGCTAAAAGAACTTATAATCTAGGCTCCTGTTTTCTTATAAGCATTTTCTAAAGGAGACCATACAATAATTGCTCTTTCACTTCTGGCTTATTTTGCCTCACCAAACGTACCCCAGGTTCATTCACATCATTGCATGCATCATGATTTTGTTCCTTTTTGTAGCAGCACAATATTTGATCATATGTATACATGATTGTTCACCAATCTATTTCTCAGTAAGTGCATCCTTCAGCCACTTGCATTCATTAGGCATCACATATAATGCCCAAAGTCCACACTCCATCAACACCATCGATTTTAGATCATTTCATTGTTCCCAAGAGAAAGATAACCAATAAACATACCCTCGCCAAATAGGAAATCTAAACCTCCCCTTAACTCTTGTCCCTCTCCCCATTATGTACCTCTTTTGTTGCTGCGGTACTGCTGATATTTTCCTGCTAAACATAACCCATAGAATGCAATAGCAGTTTTCCCTGTGTACCCTGGACTTCAACACTCTTTGTACATAAATCATACCTTTGAAGTAGTTCTTGCAAGAACTAATTTATATTTCTAATGATAATCAGAGGGACACATAGGTCTATACAAGTCCTTTCAGTCTTGTTAACCTTTAATATGGTAATATTACTTCAATATGGTAATATTAATTATAGACCAACTAAAGAACTGTCTTCACTCCTATCCATTCCCTTACATTTCATTAGCTAACCGTTCATCCATGTCTAGCTTCTATATATCTCTAAGTCCCCTATATTCTGTCTCATAAGCCTCTAATTTTACCTTTACTATAGTCACAAAAGTTACAGTATCGATCCCCTTGTGTCTAGCTTATTTCACTCAGCATTATGTCTTCAAGGCTCAGGCATCTTGTCATGTGCTTCAGGATGTCATTTCGTCTTACTGTTGCATAATATTCCATCATATGTATATACCACATTTTGTTAACCCATTCGTCTGTTCGTGGACATTTGGATCTGTTTCCATCTTTTGGTAATTGTGAATAATGCTGCTATGAACATCAGTGTGCAAATGCCTGTTGGTGTCACTGCTTTTAGCTCTTCTGGGTATATACCCCGTAGTGCTTTTGCTGGGTCATAGGGCAACTCGATAATTAGTTCCTAAGGAACTACCAAACTGTCTTCCATGGCAGCTGTATCATTATACATTCCCACTAGCAGTGTATGTGTCCCAGTTTCTTCAAATCCTCTCCAACATTTATAGTTTCCTGTTTGTTTAATAGCAGCCATTCTTAAGGTGTGAGGTGGTAGTTCATTGTAGTCTTGATCTGCATTTCCCATATAGCTAATGAGAATGAGCATCGCTTCATGTGTTTTTCAGGCATCTGTATTTGCTATTCAGAAAAATGCCTGTCATATCTATAGCCCATTTTATAATTGGGTTGTTTTTTTCTATTGTTGTTGCATTGTATGATTTCTTTATGTATACATGATACCAAACCTTTGTCCAATATGTGATTTCCAAAAATTTTGTCCCATTGAGTTGGCTGCCTCTTCATCTTTTTGACAGAGTCTTCTGAGATGCAGAGCATTTGATGTTGAAGAGTTCTCATTTATCTATTTTTTCTTTTGATGCTTGTGCTTTGGGTATAAAGTTTAGGAAGCTACCTCCTATTACTAGATCTTAAGGATGTTTCCCTACATTTTCTTCTAGAAGCTTTATGGTGCTAGTTCTTATTTTTAGGTGTTTGATCCACTTTGAGATCATTTTTATATAGGGTGTAGGGTAATGGTCCTCTTTCATTCTGTTTGGCTATCGATATCCAGTTCTCCCATGCCCGTTCATTGAAAAGACTATTCTGTCCCAGTTCAGTGGATATGGGGTCTTGTCAAAAATCAGTTGACCATAGATTTGGTGGCCTATTTCTGCTCTCAATTCAATTCCATTGGTCAACACTTCTATCTTTGTGCCAGTATCATTTGTTCTGAACACTGTGGCTTTATAATAAGTTTTAAAGTCAGGAAGTGTTAATCCTCCTGCTTTGCTCTTCTTTTTTTAGGATGCTTTTACCTATTCATTGTCTCTATCCCTTCCAGATGAATTTGGTAACTAGTTTTTCTAAATCTTCAAAGTAGATTGTTGGAATCTTGCTTCCTACTGTGTTGAATCTGTAGATCAGTTGGGGTAGAACTGGTATCTTACCTATATTTAACCTTCCTATTCATGAGCAGGGAATGTCTTTCCACCTACTTAGGTCTTTGATTTCTTTTAGCAATGGTATATAGTTTTCTATATACAAGTCCCTTACATCCCTAGTTAAGTTTATTCCTAAGTACTTGATTCTTTTAGTTGCCATTTTGAATAGAATTTTTTCCTTAACTGACTCCTCAGTTAGGTCACTGCTTGTTTATAGAAACATTACTGATTTTTGCACAATAATTTAACATTCCGCCACCTTGCTGAATTTTTTAGCACAAATAATTTTGCTGTACATTTCTTAGGATTTTCCAATTATACTATCACGTCATCTACAAATAATGATAGTTTTACTTCTTCCTTTCCAATTTGGTTGCCTTTTATTTCTTTGTTCTGTCTGATTTCTCTAGTTAGAACATCTAGCACAATGTTGAATAGTGGTGATGGTGGGCATCTTTGTCTCGTTCTTGATCTCAGGAGGAAAGATTTCAGTCTCTCTCCATTAGGTACAATTCTGACTATCGGTTTTTCGTATATGCCCTTTATCATATTGAGGACATTACCTTTGATTCCTATCTTTTGGAGTGTTTTTATCAGAAAAGGATGTTGAATGTTGTCAAATGCTTTTTCAGCATCAATTGAGCTGATTGTGTGATTTTTCCCTTTCAGTTTGTTAACGTGCTGTATTACATTAATTGATTTTCTTGTGTTGAACCTTCCTTGCATTCCTGGCATAAACCCCACTTGGTTGTGGTGTATAATTCTTTTAATGTGTTGTTGGATTCAATTTGCAAGTATTTTTGTTGAAAATTTTTGCATCTAGGTTCATTAGGGAGATTGGCCTGTAGTTTTCCTTTCTTACAGTATCTTTACCCAGTCTGGGTATTAAAATATTAGCTTCATGAAATGAGTTAGTAATGTTCCTTTTTCTTCAATTTTTTGGAAAAGTTTGAGCAGGATTGGTATTAGTTCTTTTTGGAATGTTTGATAAAATACCCCTGTGAAGCCATCTGGCCCTGGGCTTTTCTTTGTAGGAAGATTTTTGATGACTGATTGAATCTCTTTACTTGTGATTGGTTTGTTGAGATCTTCTATTTCTTCCTGAGTCAGTGTAGCTTGTTTGTGTGGTTCCAGGAATTTGTTCATTTCATCTAAGTTGTCTAGTTTGTTGGTATATAGTTAGTTGTTCATATATTTCATGATTTATTTCTTCAGCATCTGTGGTAATGCATTCTTCTCATTTCTGATTTTGTTTATTTGCATCCTCTGTTTTTTTCTTTGTCATTCTTGCTAGTGGCCCGTCAATTTTATTGATTTTCTCAAAGAACCAACTTTTGGTTTTATTGATTCTTCTGTTGTTCTTTTATTCTCCCATTCATTTAACTCTGCTTTAACCTTTGTTATTTCTATTCTTCTATTTGCTTTGCGGTTAATTTGCTGTTCTTTCTCAAGTTCCTCCAGGTGAGCAGTTAAATCCTCGATTTTTGCTCATTCTTATAACTTAATAAAGGAATTTAGGGCAATAAATTTCCCTCTCAGCACAGCCTTTGGAGCATCCCATAAGTTCTGATACGTTGTATTCTCATTTTCATTCATCTCCAGATAGCTACTGATTTCTCTAGCAATTTCTTCTTCGACCCACTGGTTGTTGAAAAGTGTGTTATTAAATCTCCATATATTTGTGAAAGTTCTTGTTCTTTGGTGGTTATTGAAATACAGCTTCATCCCATTGTGATCAGAGAATGTGCTTAGAATAACTTCAATGTTTTTAAATTTATAAAGACATGTTTGTGTCACAGCATATGATCTCTCCTGGAGAATGTTCCATGTGCACTAGAGAAGAATGTATATTCTGGGGTTTTGGGGTACAATGACCTACATATGTCTGTTAGGTCTAGTTCATTTATTAAGTTATTTAACTTCTCCATTTCCTTGTAGATCTTTTGTCTGGCTATTCTATCTACAGAGGACAGTGTTGTATTGAAGTCTCCTACTATTATTGCTGAAACATCTATCGTTTCCTTCAGTTTTGCCAATGTCTGTCTCGTACTTTGGGGCTCCTTAATTAGACGCATAAACATTTATGAGTGTTAGTTCTCTTTGATGAATTGACACTTTAATTAACATATAGTGTCCTTCTTTGTCTCTTATGATGTCTTTACATTTAAAGTCTCTTTTGTCTGATATTAGTATAGCTACTCCAGCTTTCTTTTGGGTACAACTTACGTGGAAAATCTTATTACATCCTTTCACTTACAACATATCTGCATCCTTGTGTCTAAGATGAGTCTCTTGTAAGCAGCATATAGCTGGATTATGTTTCTTAATCCATTCTGCCAATTTGTATCTTTTAATTGTTAAGTTTAGTCCATTAACATTCAAACTTATTACTGAAAATGTGTTTCTAGAAGCCACCATCTTATATTTTTTATTTTATTTGTCAGATCTATATATTCTTTTCCCTCTTTCTCTCTGTGTTCTTTAAATTATCCTTAGTGGTACTCTTCAATTCTGTGCCCTCCTCAGACCTCCCTTGCCTGTCTTTTTTTTTCAGCTGGCAGAACTGCTTTTACTATTTTTTATAGGGCCAGTGTGTTGTTGCCAAATTCTTTCAGGGCTTCTTTGTCTGTGAAAACTTTAATTTCTTCCTTAGTTTTGAAGATCAGTTTGGCTGGATACAGAATTCTTTGCTGGAAGTCTTTCTCTTTTAGGATCTTGAATATATCATACCACTGCCTTTTTGCCTCCATGGCACTAATTGAGTAGTCTGAACTCAGTCTTATTTGGTTTCCCTTGCATGTCGTAGATTGTTTTTCTCTCGCTGCTTTCAAGATTTTCTGCTTCTCTTCAACATTTGACAGACTGATTAGTACATGTCTCAGGGAAGGCCTATTTGGATTTATTTTGTTTGGAGTTCGCTGGGTTTCTTTGACTTGTATATTTATATCCTTTATAAGGGTTGGGAAGTTTTCACCCATTATATCCTTAACTACTTTTCCTAGCCCTGTACTCGTCTCTTCTTCTTCTGGGACACCAATGATTCTTATATTTGTGCACTTTGTTTTGTCTATCATTTCCCTGAGATTCAATTCAAATTTTTCCATCTTTTTTGCCATTTGCTATTTTGAGTGTTCAAAACCACTTGTCCTGTCCCTTAGTTCACTTGTTCTTTCCTCTGTGTCTTCAAATCTGCCGTTGTGTGTCTCTAGTATGTTTTTCATTTGGTTTACAACATCTTTAATTTCTGTGATATCTGCTATTTTTCTATTTATTCTTTCAAATGCCTCTTTATGCTCTTCTAATGTCTTCTTGATCTCTTTTATGTCATTAAGCATCCCATTTGTTTTATTTAGTAGAGTTATAGTAACACGTTTGATTAGTTGTTCCAATGTCTGTGTCTCCTCTGGTGTTTTAATTTGGTCACTAGACTGAGCTATATCTGTCTGCATTGTGATATGCTTAGTGATCTTCTATTGCTTTTGTGGCATGTAAATATCTTGATTGATTTACTTTGGAAGCTGATTTCCTTCAGTAGTCTAAAGCCTTGTGTTTGTGGGATGGATGTGGAGCTGGATGCAGGGCACGGGGCTGGGCACAACAGTGTGATGATGCATTGCAGCATAGGAATAACGGCAGGCTGGGGATCTATGCTGGTGCCTGTGAGCGTGGGCACCCAGCAGCAGAGAAGGATGTAGCTGTGCAAGTGCACGGGTCTTGGGGGCAGGGCCATGGTATGCGTCAATCTAGGGCATGGGGCCCTTTGTGTGCATGCACAGAGCTAGGGCAGTTGGTCAGCATTATGTCTGCATGGGCTGGGGGTGGATGTAGCCTTACTGTGCAGGTCAGCACTTTCCCAGAGCTGGAGAGCATGAGTGGGATCTATGCACATGTGCAGATCTGGGAGTGCCATAAACTGATATACCCATGTGCAGAGCTCGGAGGGGGCTGGGGGTGGGTAGTGCACAACTGTATGGGCTGGGGCGGGTATAGCCTAGGTATGGAGGTAAATGCCAGCATCCTGCAGAGAGCAGGGAGGGTGAGGTGGGCTTGGGAGGGGCAGGGTGAGACTGCACTTACCCAGGATAGGTGGGTTGGACTGCCTTTGGGGTGAGGGTGGAGGGCAAGTATGCATGCAAGGGGTTGGCGGGGTGGGGGTGCTTGGAGTGCAGGGAGTGGGGGTGGGTGACGGGGTTCAGGGGTGTAGGGTATGGGATAAGTCGCGGGTTGCGGGGCTGTGCTGGTGAGGGTAGTGTGGTCAAGAAGTACAGCCTGGCTTACTTCCTAGTCCCTGTCTCCCCATCCATGTACTCCTGAGAGTTCTGGGCTACTGCGTTAGGCTGGGTGCACTAGCCAAATGGTCTCCTGTTCTCTGCTTCTCTATTTCTCAGCTTTTGCAACCAGGGCTGCCCTATGTGGTGCAGAAGATTCTCCCAGGTCACTTACACCCTGGAATCACTGTCTCAGTTGCCCTCCCATTCCTTCTCTAGCTGTTCCTTGGAGCAGGGTTGAACTCGATCTATCCCATTCCACCATCCTCCCAGCTCACTATCCACGATCTTAATTTTACAACATTTTTACCTACCCCCCCCCCCCGAAAAAAGAAACTCGGTGCTAAATAGCAGTCACGTCCAAATCCCCCTATCCACTTCCCTGCTCCATACAATTACTAATCTGTCTCTATAAATTTGTATATTCTGGACATTTCATATAAATGGAATTATACAATATGTGGCTTTTTGTGTCTGGCTTCTTTCACCTAGCATAATGTTTTAAGGTTCATCTGTGTTGTAGCATGTATCAATACTTTATTCGTTTTTAATGGCTGAATAATATTTTATGGTGGGGACATATTACATTTTGTTTATCCAATGTTCAATTAATGGATATGTAGGTTGTTCCCACTTTATGACATAGTAGATAATCCTATCATAAGTCATGTACAAGGTTTTTTTGTGGATGTATGTTTTTACTTCTTTTTGCATATATATATGAAAAGAAATCTTGGGTCATATGATAACTCTATGATTAAAATTTTAAGGAAGGGTGGTGTGATGGTGGCACAGTGGCAGAATTCTCACCTGCCATGCCAGAGACCCGGGTTTGATTCCCAGTGCCTGCCCATGCGAAAAAAATAAATAAATAAAAAATAAGGAAAGCCAAACTGTTTTCCAAAGAGGCTGCACCATTTAACATTCTCAACAGCAGTGAATAAGCTTTTCAAATAGTGCACATCTTTATCAACCCCTGTTATTGTCTGCATTTTATTTTTCATTTTAGCCATTTTAGAAGTGTGAAATGATAAATGTGGTTCTGACTTTCATTTCCCTGATGACTACTGATACTGAGCAGCTTTTCAAGTCATTGTTGACTAATGCCTAACTCAAGGTGACAAAGATATATTATTATGTTTTCTTTTAGGAGTTTTATGGCTTTAGCTCTCACATTTAGGTTTATGATCCATTTTATTTTTTGTTTATAGTAAAAGGTAGTGGGGTCCAGTCTAATTTCTTTGAATATAGATATACAGTTGTCCTAGCACCATTTGTTGAAAAGACTTTTCTCCATTGAATTGTTTTGCCCTCCTTATCAAAATCTATTGACAATAAATGTGAGAGACAATTTCTAGAATCTTAATCCTATTCCAGGATTGATAGATAGATCTTTAAGCCAGTATCAGTGTCTTGATGACTGTAGACTTGCAGTAGGTTTTGAAAACTGGACAGTCTTCCTACTTTGTTCTTTTTTTTTTTTCCAAGACTCTTTTGACTACTCTCTATCTCTTAGATTTTTATAAAAATTTTACGATTGAATGAAAACTTCTGCAATAAATGCAGCTGAAATTACAAAAGGCGTTCTACTTTATAGTTCAATTTTGTAAGTATTCTCCTGTTAACAATATTAAGCATTCCTATTCATCACAACAAAATATCTTTCCATTTATTTAGTGTTAACAAAATTTTGCAAGAGATATTTGTACTTTTCAATGCTCGAATTCTTCACTTTTCTTAAATTTATTCCTTAAGTAATTTATTCTTTTTGATGTTTTACATTTTATAAATGTAACTGCTTTCTTAATTTCACTTTTGGATTCTTCATTGCTAGGGTACAGAAATACAACTGAATTTTGTATATTGATCATGTATCCTCCAACTCTATTGAGCTCTATTAATAATGTTAGTTTTCATTAATTTCTTACAGTTTTCTATGTACAAGATAGAAAAAACTGTATTTTTTTGCAAATACAGATAATTTTGTTTCTTATTTTCGAGTCTTGATGCCTTTTATTCCTTTTCCCTGCTAATTTCCCTCCTAGAGCCTAGCATATAATGATAAAAAGAAGTGGTGACTGGCGGCATGGGAGATGAATCCCAGGGATGAGTCTGGCCCTGGCACTGTGGGGATAACAATGCCATCTTGACCATAATGGGAAAAAGAAAGGTAACAAATAAGGTATCAGTGGCTGAGAAAGTTCAAATACAGTTGAGAGACTACTTTGGATGTTTTTATTTCAGTTCGACATTGCTACCTATCATAACTTGTTAAACCTCAACCAAAACCATTCCAGTGAATCCTAAAGAACACTTAGAGCAATACATAAGATTCCAGAAAGGTTCCACGCACTAGAGTTTCTTTCCAGAAACCTTCAACCTCCAGATGGGTCCCTGGACCAGAGAAGTCCTGAAATGCAGAGGGACTAGCCTCTCCTGAATATCAACTCGTTCCATTTTCCAACCCCATATTATTGACAGGCCGTTCCAACATGAAAAAAGTAGAATGGGCACAGCCCATGCACCACTAAAGAGTGGGACAAAGAACAAAGGTGATGGTGGAGGTTATACAGAGAAGGTAGTGTCTAACAAATGTGTATGATTGCTGAATCAGTACATTGATATTTCTTTTAGCTTCCAGTATCTTAGAGCAGCTATGAGTAAAAGCCTAAAATGGTGGAACTGCAACCCATACAAAACTTTGAAATCTGTTTTGCAACTAATTGTTGTACTGTGGTTTGAAATTTATTGTTTTGTATATATGTCATTTTTCACAAAAAAGAAAAAACAGTGATGACAAAAATATATATATTCCTTCTAGCCTCCAATGTTCTGGATCAGCTAGAATGAAAAATCTGAGATGATGGTATGGTAGCCCATGACAAACTCTGGGATTTGTCCTGTAACTACTTGTTGAAGAGTGCTTTGAAAACTATTGCTTTTTTCTTTCTTTGCTTTGTATATATGTTACATTGTACAATTAAAAAAAAGTTCTAAAAAAACTAAAGCTGATCAGGTTGGGGGTAAAGTAATTCAGAACACAAGGGTAAGGAAGACAATGTCTATATTTTAGAACCACACATACTCTTTGAGATAAAAAAAAAAAAGGTTTATTTGGTCTAGAATCGAAATTTTCTGTAGAACATAATCTAATTCTACTTATCCGTATAGCTCATTTGAACAACTGAAACACAGGGAACCCAGAATCTGAGAGGTCCTTTAATTCTGTATAGCCTAATGTAATGCCTGGATACATCCTATATTAAGCAGATAATCAAAAAGTATTGGCAAAGTCCCTTGAGGGATGGGAGAAAGAAAATGGAAGTCTTAAACCTTACCATCAGGGAATCCCCTGAAACTGTGTCAAACTTTAGGGACACCCAAATTAAATAGGCTCTGCCCTCAATCCTGAGGCTTGCGCTTGTGAAGCTTATGTAGGTAGTGGAGAGGCTTAGCCTACCTACAGACATGCCTAAGAATTACTTCTGGAGGACCTTTGTTGTTGCTCAGATGTGGTCTCACTCTCTCTAA
The DNA here is from genome assembly GCF_023851605.1 of Tamandua tetradactyla. NCBI lineage: Eukaryota > Metazoa > Chordata > Mammalia > Pilosa > Myrmecophagidae > Tamandua > Tamandua tetradactyla. The sequence continues at coordinate 92,970,428 of NC_135328.1, forward strand.
GCCCAACTCTGCAAGTGAAATCATTGCCTTCCCCTTACGTGGGACATGACCTCCAGGGGTGAAAGTCTCCTTGGTGATGTGGAAGATGACTCCCAGGGATGAATTGGGCCCTAGCTCTGTGGGATCAAAATTTCCATCCTGACCAAAAGGGGAAAAAGAAGTGTAACAAAGTATCAATGGCTGAGAGAGTTCAAATAGAGTTGAGAGGCTACTCTGGAGGTTGGTCTTATGCACGCTTCAGTTAGACTTTGCTAACTATCGTAACCTACCAAACCCCAACCAGGACCATACCAGCCAATCCTAAAGAACACCTAGGGAAATATCTAAGATTCCACAAGGATTCCATGCACTAGAGTATCTTTCTAGAAACCAACAACCTCCAGACGGGTCCCTGGACCAGGTAAGTCCTGAAACCTAGAGGACCCAGCCTCTCTATAATATCAGATAGTTCCATCTCCCTACCCCATGTTATTGACAGCCCCTTCCAACATGAAAATAGAATGGGCCATAGCCCATTCTAAAGAAAGGGATAGAAAAGTCGAAGTGATGGTGGAGTTAAACAGAGAAGAAAGGATTTAGCAAATGAATATGATTGCTGAATCATTAAATTGATATCTCTTTTAGTCTCCAGTATCTTAGAGCAGCTAGAAGTAAAAACCTAAAATTGTGGAATTGTAACCCATGTCAAAGTCTGAAATATGTTTGACAACTAAATGTGGTGCTGTGCTTTGAAATTTATTGGGTTTTTTTTGTATATATGTTATTTTTCACAAAAAAGAAAGAAAAGTCAAAATAGTTTCATATCATAATTAGGTTAAATTAAAAGTCCTTTCTAATAAGTGAAAAAAACTACAAAAATGAGCTGGTAATTTAGGCCCAAGTACGTATCAGTGATGGTGACAATAGCCTATATAGAGTTTAAGAAAATCAGAAGAAATTCTGGGGCACGTGGCAAAATTGAGCCTTCATCTTAACCAATAAACAGGAATTTTCCTTTAAAAAAAAAAAAAGGAGTGTTGAGAACAAATACCCTTGTCTTGTTCCTGGTTTAAAAGGAAAGCATTCAGCCTTTCACTATTAAGTATGTTGTTAACTGGATTTTTGAAAAACGCCTTGTATCAGGTTGAGGAAAGTTCTTTTTTATTCCTAGTTTGTTGAATGCTCGTTTTTTATCATGTTAGAGCACTGAATATTCTCAAATGCTTTTCTGCATTTATTGTGATTTTTGTCCTTTATTCTATTTATCATTGTGTTATATCGATTGATTTTTGGATGTGAGGCTCATCTTGCATTCTGTAATAAAGCCCACTCAATAATGGTATTTAATCCTTTTTTTATATATAGCTAGATTCAGTTTCCTAGTATTTTGTGAGGATTTTTAGTCTATATTTATTAAGGATATGGTTCTTTAGTTTTCTTTCCTTGTGATATCATCTGATTTTGATATCATAGTAATACAGGGCTTACAGAATAGGAGATGTCCTCTCCTCTTCTATTTTTCTTTTGAGTAAATGGTATTAATTCTTCTTTAAAGTTTGATAGAATTCACCAATGAAGCCATCTGGTGGGCTTTTCCTTGTGGGAAGTTTTTCATTAGTAACTCAATTTCTTTACTTGGTGTAGGTCTATCCAGACTTTCTATTTCTTCTTGAGACAGTTCCCATACTTTGTGTGTTCCTAGAAATCTACTTTATCTTTTTTATCCAATTTGCTGACATACAGTTGTTCCATTATAGCCCTTTTTATTTCTATAAGGTCAGGATAATTCCCCCTTTCATTCCAGATTTTAATAATGAGACTTCTCTCTTTTTCTTTATCAGTCTTCATAAAGGTATGCTAATTTTTTAAGAATTTTTTTGTTTCACTGATTTTTCTCTGCTGTTTTCTTATTCTCTATTTCACTATTTCCACTTTAATATTTATTATTTCCTTTCTTCTGCTTGCTTTGAGTTTAGTTTACTCTTCTTTTTCTACTTCATTAAGGTGGAAAGTTATTTATTTGATATCTTTCTTCCCTTTTACATAGGTGTTTATTACTAAAACTTCCCTGTAGGCACTGCTATAACTGCATCCCCTAAGTTTTTTATATGTTCTGTGTTCATTTTAATTCATTTCAAAGTAATTTCTGATTTCCCTTATGATTTATTCTAGGATCCACTGGTTATTTAGCAGGTGGTTGTTTCATTTCATAATGTCCCAAATTTCCTTCTATTAATTTCTGATTTTAATTCCACATGGTCAAAGAACATGCTTTGTGCGATTTCAAACTTTTTTTTTATTTGTTACTTGTTTTGTGGCCTAACATGCGTTCTAACCTGAATAATGTTCCATATGCACTTGAGAAAATTGTGTGTCATGCTATTTTGGGGTGGAATGCTCTACATATGCCTGTTTGGTCAAGTTGGCTTATAGTGTTGTTCAAATCTTCTATCTCCTGGCTTATGTACTAATTGTTTTATCCAGTACTGAAAGTGGAGTACTGACGTTTCCAACTATTATTGCTGAATTGTCTTTAATTCCCTTCAATTATGCCACTTTTTACTTCATACATTTTGGAGTTTTGTTGAAAGATATATGCATGTTTATAACTGTTATGTCTGCCTGATGGATTGACTCTTTTACCACTATAAATATTTCTTTGTCTCTACTAAAAATTTTTTGTCTTAAAGTGTATTTTTTCTAATATTAGTATAGTACTCCAGCTCTATTTTGGTTACTGACTACACGGTATATCTTTTTCCATTCTTTACTTTCACTCTATTTGTGTTTTTGAATGTAAAGTGTGTGTCTTGTAGACAGCACATAGTTCAGGTTTTAATACATTCTGCCCATTTTTTCATTTTAATCGGACTGTGTGATCCATCTATATTTAATGTAATTACTGTTAAGGTAGAATTTATGTCTGCCATTTTGCTATTTGTTTCCTACATGACTTTGTCTTTTTTGCTCCTCTATTCCTACATTACTGCTTACTTTTATGTTAAATAGATACCTTCTGGTGTACCCATTTTACTCCCTCGTTGTTTCTTTTACTGTTTTTTTTTTTTTTTTAGTGACTCTTGGTAGCTGCCCTAGGGATTATAATTAAAATCCTAATCTTAAAACAATCTGGCTCTGATTAATACTAACTTCATTTAAATACTATAGAAAAACTTATTTCCACTAACTTTGTTCTATTACTGTCATACAAACTACATCTTTATACATTATAAGCCCATAAATACAGTTCTGTAATTATAGCCTTTACCTATGTAATAAAGGAAAGGTAAAATAGTCTGTAAACAATAAGCAGGTGGGATTTTAAAAAATTATATAAAAATCTTCACTTGGATAACTTCTATTTAGACATTTTTACTTCTGTTTAGACTTTTCTTGGAACTTTTAATTTTAGGTAACTCTGGATATACATGCCTTTAGTTCAAGGATAAGAAGAACTCATGAATATGGTAAGGAATTTTTTTTTTTAATTTTAGAGCAAGGGTCAGCAAACTATGACCCACAAGTCATATCTGGCCCACCACTGGATTTTATAAATAAAGTTTTTGTAAATTTTGTAAATACAGTATTTATTAGAATATAGGTATTCCCATTCACTTACTCATTGTTTATGGGTTTTCTCATGCTACAGTGGTAGAAATAGACACATACAGCACAGATAGTATGGCTCGCAATACCTGAAACATATACGATCTGGCCCTTCACAGAGAAAGTTTGCACATTTTTTTTTTAATGAAAAAGTAGTATTTGCTAAATTCAGAAAACATAGCAATTAGAGAAAATGATAAATAAAATATTCTTAATAAAATATTGGCATTTTATCAATCATGCATAGCATGCTAACATACTTCTTTAAATAACAACTTTATAGAGTCTTAGTATCTGCATAAAAGTCTTACACACTTTTGTATAGATTTAACCCTTAGTATCTAATGTTTTTGTTGTTATTACTTGCTGTGCTGGTTTGAAAGGATTTACGTACCCTAGAAAAGCCATGTTTTAATCCTGATCCATTTTGTGCAAGCAGTCATTTCTTTTAATCCCTACTCAGTACTGTAGATTGGAAGTTTGATTAAGTTATCTCCATAGAGATGTGGCACACCCAATTGTGAGCATTAACCTTTGATTAGAGATATGACTCCACCCATTCCAGGTGGGTCTTGATTAGTTTACTGGAATCCTTTATCTCTTTTCTGTCATGTTTGTGCTATACAGAAATAGTTAACATTTTAAAATATATTGATCATATAGATCTAGTACCCTGTTGAATGCTCATTATTTTAATCTATGCCTGTAGATTTTCTTATATTTTCTATGTTAACAATTATATCATCGCTAAATAATGACTATTTGTCTTCTTTGTTCTCAATCTTTAAACATTTTATTTTTCTTGTTTTATTGTACTGGCTAGGAATGCCACTAACCTCTTTCATAGAAGCAGTGAAAGTATGCATCTTTATTTCCTTGTCCAGTCACTGATTTTAAAGAGACTATTTGTAACATTTCACCACTAACATTCATACTACATGTTTTGGGGAAATACTCTGTATTGTATTAAGGATCTCTCACTCAAGTTTTAGTTTGCTAAAGTTCCCTTTTCTTTCTTTTTAAAATCATGAATGGGTACATCCCTTTTTTTATCATGCATCACTAATTTTCTGGATGGAATGGATTTATTTCATAGTAAAAGCCACTTGTAACCTAAAAATCACTAGAAAATAATGAGGAGTAGCATGTGACACAAGAACTACAGGCATGGTGAAATTATTTTCCATAGAGATTATATAATATTACATTCTCACCAGCTAATTAGCCATGAGAAGTTGATAATTTCTGCACATAGCTAACAAATATTCTAGTGTTCTTGTTAACTAGTGAGATTGACCATTTTGCCAAAAGATTATTAACTATTTGTTCATTTGTAAAGTATCTATTCATATACTGACAGCAGTTACTCAGTGGATACAATGTTTTTTCTTTTAGATTTGTGAAATACTTCCTTTTGTCTAATTAATTTGTTGAAATTATATTTACTGTTTGTCTTTTAGTTTTAAGAATTTATTGTAACATTCAGAAATTTAAACATCAATACTCAACAATACCAATCATTCCTTTATGATTTTTTCTGTTTCAAAGTTCATATACTATTTCGTCATAAATATTTGAAGGTATTCCATTTCAATTCAGTTATTTATGTTTTTATTTTAACATTTATATTTATACAGCTTTAATCAATATAAAACATTCTGATATACATTGTACAGTAAGAAGCTAAAATGATAGACTTTTTTTTTTCCTAGGCTGCTCAAAGCAGATACCATGAAATAGATTGGTGTTAAATAATGGGAATTCATCAGCTTACAGTTTGAGGCTGTGAGACTGTTCAAATCAAAACATCATCAAGACAATGCTTCCTTCCCAAAGGTAACTGCTGATGATCCTTGGGTCTTCTGCCATATGGCAAAGTACATCGACACGCATGCTGATTGCACCTTTCTCTCCAGGGTTTTGTTGATTTCAGCATCTTGTTTCTGTGGATGCATGAGTGTGCACATGTGCACATTCAAACTCTCTCTCTCTCTCTCTCTTTCTCTCTCTCTCACTGTGTTCATTCCATTTATAAAGGATTCAAATAAGAGGATTAAGACCCATCCTGAATGAGGTAGGTCACACCTTAACTGAAGTAGTCTCATCAAAAGGCCCTACTTATAATGGGGTTACACCCAGAGGAATAGATTAGATTTAAAAACATGTTTATCTGGAGTCCAGACAACTTCAAACTAACATATCAACCAAGTGTCCTACCACCACTTATTGACTAATCTTTCCCTTCCCAAATGACATGTAAAAATTTCATCATTTATTGTCTCTATATGTATGAATGACTTCAGGCTATACTAGCCCCACCATTCTCTGTATTCATGTTATGATTACAGACTTCATTATTGAGGCTTTAGAAATAGATACCATGTTTTAACTTCATATAATGCAATAATATCTCCTAGGTCCAAATCTTTTACAAAATACCCTAAATTGGCCCTTTTTTCATTGAAATCTTATTTAATAAATAATTCTAAATTAACACTGTTATAATGTGTCAAGTTCCCTAAAAAGTCTTTGTTGGGATTATGATTTGATTACATTTAAACCTATATTTTAATTTGGGAGAAATAAGTATCTCTTTAATTCAGTACTATGTTCTTACTCTTCAGATTTTTCTAATGATTTTTTCAATTTTCCATGTCTCATGTTTTTTCTTATTCAAATTATTCCTGGATATTTAAGAGTTTTCATAACTATTTTCAATGTAATCTTTATCTATTATATAACTGCCTGCTTGTATATATTTATTACTTATTTGGACACTTACTTAACTCTTACTAATTTTGTCTTTTCAATAATTACATCAAAATGCTTGTTTGAACTCAGTACAAATTATACCTTAGAAAGTAGAAAACTTACAGATATACATATATGTGTGTGTGTATATATACATACATATACATATACATACACACAGTAAGGGAATAAAAAGTCAAGGTAATGCTAAAATTTATCAAGAACCCAACAAGTGATAGGTACAATGCTAAACACTATTTAGTGAGGTACACATGAGGTATTTAAGAGTCAAGTTTATGGAGCAAACAGGCCTGGGTTTGAACCCTGACTCTGCCATTTTCTAGCTGTGAGACACTGGACAAATGTGAGTAATGTCTCAAAGTATTAAATCTTTTATCTTTAATATGGAACTTTTATCTTTAATATCCACCAAGTTGTGATGAAAATTAAGCAACATAAATGCTTGAATTAATTTCATCTATTTGTGAAACACACAAACTTATTTCATTCTTTTGAATATAAAAAATACCTCTATATTTGTCCAGTAGGTAAATTCTCTGCCATAAAATATGAAATAAAATTCACTAAAAACTTAAGACAACAAATAAGCACTGTCAAAAATCTTTTCACTCAACTTTTAAAAAGCTGTTAATAAGGAAGGGATATGAAATCACACTTTATTACATAAATCATCAAATTTCCTAGGAAACAATATTTTAAACATTTTAAATTTTGCCAGTAGAGGCCTTTTTCATCCTTTTAAATTTATTTAATTATACTCATAACTGGTAAAGTGGATTCCCACCAGAACAGCTTTGTTCTCAGAGCACTCAGAGCATTCTAATTAAACAATATTTCATTGGATGAACAGTTCCACTTGTGGAGAAACACAAGTCCTAAATGAAGATGATTAAATGCGAAATAACTGGTTCTAGTCACTAGTTTTAAGTCTCTTGCAATCAAAAAATAAATTTTATAATTTTTCCCACTTTACCCTTTTATTATTAAGTGAGTCAGTTTACAATCTTACTGGAGAAAGCACCTTATTCTGTAGAGTATGTTGTGCCTGGTTGACTCATCTATATGGAAGACATGGTTGGGTGGATACCAGATCCTTTCTGTTTCACTCATTAAAGCAAACATATTATAGTACACAGGTGTGATACCTAGAAAAAAGCAGAAAAAGAAATGATTACGAATGGTTAAAATTTCATTTATATAATGTCTATAATTACTAACGGGGCATAACTCTGAAAATCAGCACAAAATGCAATAGCTCTTCAAATCTTTTGATACAACATCACTTATAACTGAATACATAATCAAATGTCCTTTTTTCCCTGCCTCTTAAAACATGACTGCTGTGATGCTTTCAAGCAGTTAAAAAAAAAATACTTTATTCAGTTTTCCTAGTTGTCTTCTGCAGAAAGGTGATTCAAAATGTCAGTTACCATAACTAGAGGGGGAAGTTCATTTCTGTGTTCTCTTTTTTTATAGTGATATTGAGGGAATCACTAAAATATTAAAAAGTCAATGGATACGTTTAGAGAACAATGTAACAATTTTATTTTAAAATGCCCATTTTTGTACAATACGTCAGTAATTATATCTTTTGCATTATTTAACATAAAATAAAAAATATCAAATTAAAATGTACAAGTGGTATGCATTTTTTTCAAAGATATTTTTGAGGAAGTACACTCACAAAAGCTTGAAGGCCACTGATCTTTAAAAAAAAAAGCATACAGAACTATAATACACATTTTTAAAATGTACATTGTTTTCAAGCACACATACTTCTCACAAAAATACACACTACACACACACACAGGCACCAACCACTGGGAAATTCAAAACAAGTCTCCACGAATATCAATGAATAATTTTATAGACCATAAAGATTCTCTAACCACACTTTAAGTAAATTAGAAATGGACACTTATTTAAAAATTTAAATCCTATATATTTGAAAACCTACACTATATTATATAAAAAACAAGCATTTTTATTCAAGTAATGTTTCATTCTTTTCTGCATGGAAATAACACCAACTTAACATACCAGCAATAAAATTTTTAATTTTAAGTAATTAACATGATTATCTACTTATAAATGTATAATAATTTCAGTAAATTATATGTAAAAACTGTCTGTAGCAACTTTTAAACTGTATTCTTGCCTTAATGTTTGTATTTAAAATATAAATAACTCACAGGTCAAAGAAATTATAAAGGAAATATTAAAGCATTTAAAATGAATGATAAAAAAATGAATGATGATATCAATATCCCTTTTTAAAACTGTCATACTACTAAAGTGAGATTCAGTAGGAAAACTGCAGTTTTAACCTGTTTATATTAGAAAATAACAGAGACTAGGCTAAGTAACTGAGTAAGTAAGAAAGAAACAAAATAATCACAAAGAATGTTCAAAGGAAGACACGACAAAGAGTAGAAATTTACAAGAATTATGGATTTAATAAAGAGAATCAACAAAATGAAAGCTCATTCTCTGGATTCAATAAAGAGAATCAACAAAATGAAAGCTCATTCTCCACAATGACAGACAAACAAGCCACTGGCAAGTATGATTGAGAAAAAAAAGAAGCAAACAGCTAAAACTATTAAGGATTGCTAATAAGTGTAATTATAGATTATGAAAACAAAAAGAGAGTGCTAGAACATTATGCAAATAAATTTTAAAATGCAGACAATTTTTTGAAAAATATAACTTTGAAAACAGATTCCAGTATAGAAGCCTTCATAGAAGTATAGCCATTAAAGAAACAGAAGCCATCCAATTTAAAGACAAAATGGAGGAGGAGGAGGAAGGTAGAAAGAAGTAAGGAAGAAAAAAGGAAACATGAGAGAAGAAAGATAAAGCCATCATCAGCCTCATGTGAGATTCACCTGTGAATTCATCCAAACAGGAAAGACAATTCCCATTTTATGTAAAAAGAAAATAGAAAAAAACCTGACACACTTTGTGAGTTCTGCTCGGCCATGATACCAAAATCAGACAAAGAAGTCATGAAAGGATATATACATGTCAATCTCATGTATCAAAATAGAAATAAAAAAAATCCGAAATTAAATATTAACAAACCAAATCCAGCAGTGTTTCCTTTAAAAAATTATGACAAAATTCATTCATCCTAAAATTGCAAATATGGCTAAATTAGAAAAAGCTATCAATGCAATTCATCACAGTAATATATTAAGACACAAAACAGGTCTTTATAAACTGAATAAGATTGCAATTGTTCAAAGAACTTTCTCTGACCACAAATTGAAGCTAGAAATTAATAACCACCAAAGAACCTGAACTTTCAAAAATATATGCAGATTTCTGGAGAAAATTATGAATCAATGTGGCAAATATTAAATTTAAAAAATTGGGTTGTATACTGCTACTGACTGGATTTTTTTCATAAGAAATATTACTTGAAATGTTTTATAATGAAAAATCATGATTAAAAAGTGAACATGGCAAAAACATGCAAATAAACCATTCACAGTAGCACAAAGCCACATGATTAATAAACATACAAAACAATGTATTGAAGAAAATGCTAAATAAAATCACACCATATCATTTTACACCCATTCAATAACAACAACAAAAAAGGACCTCCAAAATACACAAAGCAAACATCAGAAAAACTGAAGGAAGCTACGGACATTTCAACAATAGTAATGGAAGACTTCAATATACCCCTCTCCTCTATAGATAGAACAACCAGAGGATCAACAAGGAAGTAGAGAATGTAAACAATGTCATAAAAGAATTAGGCCTAACAGACATTTATAGATCATTACACCCCAAAACACCAGGATATAAATTCTTCTCTCTTGCTCATGGAATGTTCTACAAGGTAGATCAGAGGCTGAGACACAAAACAGGTCTTTATAAACTGAATAAGACTGAAATTGTTCAAAGAACTTTCTCTGACCACAAAATGAAGCTGGAAATTAATAACCAGCAAAGAACCTGAACTTTCAAAAATATCTGGAGATTTCTGGGAAGATGGCCAACTAGAGTAGTTCCAGATTAGCCCTACTCCACGGAAGTTAGAGAAGGCACAGGAGGGTGACTGAGGTGGCAATTCAGGAGTGCAGCTGAACTGGGAGAGTCTCCTACACCACATGCAGCAGCCCTGGTTGCAGAGGCTGAGGAACGGAGAGGCAGAAAGCTGGAGCCTGGCAGGGAGTTGCGGAGCCACAGAGCCGGCAGGAGTGTAGGGACGGGGGAACACAGGACTAGGAAGTAAGCCAGGCCATTTTCCTGGGGCATGCTACCCTCACCAGCGCAGCCCCATGAACAGTGATTCACCCCACACCCCAGGCACCTGAACTCCATTACCCGCTCCCATTCCCCCAGCTCCAGGCGCCTCTACCCTACCAGCCTCCAGTGCATGTACCTGCCCCACACCCCCACCCCAAAGTGCAGCCCAACCCACCTCTCCTGCATCCCTCCCAAGCACCACCTCCTCCTCCCTGTTCCCTGTTCCCTGTGCATAAAAGTTGCAGGCACTAACCTCCAAACCTAGGCTTCCCCCACCCCTCGCCGACAGTGTCCCACAGCCTCACTTCTCCCTCCCTAAGCTCAGCACATCATTTACAGTACTCCCAGGCCCCTGTGCCTTAAACCAGCACACACCAGGGTTATGCCACCCCCAGACCAGTGCACCCACACAGTTACAGCCTTCCTGGCCACTGGGCACCCATGTTCACAAGCATCAGCGTAACATACCCAACCTGTACCCATACCTGTCCTAATACAAATCATGGTACTGAGTACTCCACCCCATGCCCTGCTACCTGCTGTACAACCATCCCGCAAATGCAAGGCCTTAGACTACTGAAAGAAATCAACTTCCAAAATAAATCATTCAAGATATTTATATGCGACAAACAAAGCATAAGATCACTAAGCATATCACAATGAAGACAGGTATAGACTTGCCTAATGACCAAATTAAAACACCAGAGGAGACACAGATGTTGGAACAACTAATCAAAGATGTTCATACAACTCTACTTAATAAAATAAGTGGGATAGCAAATGACATAAAGGCGATCAAGAAGACAGTAGAAAAGCACAACAAGGAATTTGAAAGAATAAATAGAAAAATAGCAGATATCACAGAGATTAAAGACTCTGTTGATCAAATAAAAAATATACTACAGGTACACAACACCAGATTTGAAGAGACAGAAGAAAGAATAAGTGATATAGAGGACAGGATAATTGACTTTGAAGACTCAAAATAGCTAATAGCAGAAAAAAATGGAAAAAATTGAATGGGAACCCAGGGGAATGAAAGACAAAACAAAGTGCACAAATATAAGAATCACTGGTGTTCCAGAAGAAGAAGAGAGGAGTACAGGACTAGGAAGAATAGTTGAGGGTATAATGGGGGAAAACTTCCCAACCCTCACTTATGAAGGACATAATTATACAAGTCATAGAAGCCCAAAGAACTCCAAACAGAATAAATCCAAATAGACCTTCCCCAAGGCACATACTAATCAGTCTGTCAAATGTTGAAGAGAAGCAGAAAATCTTGAAAGCAGTGAGAGAAAAACAATATACGACATACAAGGTAAATCAAATAAGACTGACTTCAGAGTACTCAACTAGCACCCTGGAGGTGAGAAGGCAGTGTATGATACATTCAAGATCCTAAAAGCGAAAGACTTCCAGCCAAGAATTCTGTACCCAACAAATTGTTCTTCAAAATTAAGGGAAAGATTAAAGTTTTCACAGACAAAGAAGTCCCGAAAGAAATCTGTCAACAAGAGACTGGCCCTACAAGAAATACTAAAAGGAGTTCTGCTGGCTGAAAAAAAAAAAAAAAAACAGGAGAGGGAGGTCTGGAGGAGGGCATAGAATTGAAGAGTACCACTAAGGAAAATTTAAAGAACACAGAGAGAAAGAGGGAACAGAATATATAGATCTGACAAATAAAATAAAAAAGATAAGATGGTGGAATCAAGAAACGTCTTTTCAGTAATAACTTTGAACGTTAACAGACTAAATTTACCAGTTAAGGATACAGATTGGAAGAATGGATTAAGAAACATAATCCAGCTATATGCTGCTTATAGAAGACTCATCTTAGACACAAGGATGCAAATCGATTGAAAGTGAAAGGATATAAAAAGATTTTCCATGCAAGTTGTACCCAAAAGAAAGCTGGAGTAGCTATACTAATATTGGACAGAATAGACTTTAAATGTAAAGACTTCATAAGAGACAAAGAAGGCTGATACAAAAAGGAACAATGTCATGAGGCATGCAACAATGTGAATGAACATGTGGGACATTTGGTGAGACAAAATAAGCCAGAAACAAAAAAACAACGATAGTATGGTCACCTTTAGAAGGTGTTTATAAGAAAACAGAGGCCTAGATTGTAAGCTTTTAGAGCAGACACAAATTCCAGAGTGGTGATTATTATTTCTGGATTTTGAGAGGCTGTTTTATACATATAACCTGACATTTAGAGTTAAGAACGAAGCTGAACAGGTTGGGGTTACAGTAATTCAGAACATCGGGGTAAGGAAGACAGTGTCCATATTTTAGAACCACACATACTCTTTGAGACCAATGGAAGAAAGGTTCATTTGATCTGGAACTGAAATTTTCTGTAGCGCATAATCAAATTCAACCTATCTGTATAGCTCATTTGAACAACTGAAACACAGGAAGCACAGAATAAGAAAGAGGTCCTTTAATCCTGTATAGATTATTGTAATCCTAGAAACATCATAAGAGTATATTAAGCAGATAATGAAAAAGTATTGCCAAAGTCCCCAGAGGGAGAGAGAAAGACTATGGAACTATTAAACCTTACCATCAAGGAATCCCCTGAACTGTGTCAAACTTTAGGGGTACCCAAATCAATAGGCCATGCCCTTGATCATGAGGCTTACTCTTATGGAGCTTATGTAGGTAGAGGAGAAGCTTAGACTACCTAGAGGCATGCCTAACAGTTACTTCTGGAGGACCTCTGTTGTTGCTCAGATGTGGTCTCAGTCTCTCTAAGTGCAACTCTACAAGTGAAATCATTGCCCTCTCCACTACATGGGACATGACATCCAGGGGTGAAAGCCTCCCTGGTGACATGAGAGAGGACTCCCAGGGATGAATCCAGAACTGGCACCATGGGATCAACAATTACATCCTGACCAAAAGGAGGAAAAGAAGTGCAATTAATAAAGTACAAGTGGCAGAGAGAGTTCAAATAGAGTCGAGAGGCTACTCTGGAGGTTGCTCTTACCTTGCTACCTATTATAACCTGCGAACCCCCAACCAGGACCATTCCAACCAATCCTAAAGAACACCTAGGGCAATATATATGATTCCATGAGGGTTCCAGGCACTTGAGTAACTTTCCAGAAACCTATAACTCCAGATGGGTCCCTGGTCCAGATAAGTCCTGAAACCTAGCCCAGCCTCTCCAGAACATCAGATAGTTCCACCTCCCTACCCCATATTAGTGACAGATCGTTCCAATAGCAAAAATTTAGAATTGCCATAGCCCAAACAACCTCAAAGACAGGTATGGAAAGATCAAAGGTGATGGTGGAATTATACATAGAAGATAGAATTTAAGTGAATATGAATGCTGAATCATTAAATTGATATTTCTTTTAGTCTCCAGTATTTTATAGCAGCTAGAAGGAAAAACTTAAAATTGTGAAACTGTAACCCATGTCAAATTCTGAAATATATTCTACAACTAATTGTGGAGCTGTGCTTTGAAATTTATAGCTTTTTTGTATATATGTCATTGTTCACAAAAAAAAAAAAGAAGGAAAGAAATAGTCGATTGTGATGATAAAAAGGTATTTAAGCCCTCTAGCCTCCTATTTTCTGGAGCAGCTAGAAGGAAAAATATGAAAGGATACTACAGTAGCCCATGACAAACTCTGGGATCTATCTTGTAACCACTTTTTGAAGAGTACTTTGAAAACTATTGCTTTTTTATTTCTTTGCTTTGTATATATGTTATACTATACAATAAAAAAAAGTTAGAATGAGCATAGCCCAAATATTCCTACAGAGTGTGAGAAAGATAAGAGGTGATGGTGGAGTTGTACAGAGAAAGTTGGGTTTAACAAATGAGCACTGAATCATTTTACTGATACTTCTTTTAGCTTCCAGAACCTTTTAGCAGTAGAAATAAAAACCTAATATTATGGAATTGTAACTCATACCAAACTGAAATGTGTTCTACAACTATTTGTTGCAATGTACTTTGAAATATATTGCTTTTAGGTATGTATGTTATTTAAAGAGAAGGAGTATAACAGAGAAGACAAGATTTAACAAATGAGTATGACTGCTGAATCAATATATTGACATTTCTGTCAATCCGCAGCATCTTAGAGCCACTAGAAGGAAAAACCTGAAATTGTGGAACTGTAACCCATACCAAACTGTGAAATCTGTTCCATAACTACTTGTTAAAATGTACAGTGAAATGTATTGCTTTTCTTAAATATTTCATAATAAAAAGAAACGTTAAAAAATATCTGGAGATTAAGTAACACACTCAATTAATCAATGGATCAAAAAAGAAATTGCAAGAGAAATGGGTAAATATCTGGAGACAAATGAAAAGGAGAATACAACATATCAGAAGTTATAGGATGTGGCAAAGGCAGTGCTGAGTGGTAAATGTATTGCCCTAAATGCCTATATTTAAAAAGAAGAACAAGCAAAAATCAAGGACTTAATTGCTTACCTGGAAGAACTAGAGAAAGATCAGCAAATAGAAGAAAAGAAGTAAAAAAGATTAAAGAAGATATAAATGAACTGGAGAACAAAATAACAATGGAAAGAATCAACAAAACCAAAGTTGCTTCTTTGAGAAAATCAATAAATTCAAAGGACCCCTTGCTAGGCTAACAAACAAAAAAGAGAGAGGATGCGACTATGCAAAATCAGAAATGAGAGGGAGTTCATTACCATGGATCCTGAAGAAATTTTTAAAAAAATCATAAGAGGATGGGCAGCAAAAAGAAAAAAATCGTAAGAGGATAAAATGAACAACTACACACCAATAAACTAGACAATTTAAATGAAATGGACAAATTCCTAGAAAGACATGAACAATCTACACTGCGTCAAGAAGAATAGTAGATCTCAACAAACCAATTACAGGTAAAGACTCAATCAGTCATGAAAAAATATTCCTACAAAGAAAAGCCCAGGGCCAGACAGCTCCACAGGGGAATTTATCAATATTCCAAAAATAACTAACACCAATTCTGCTCAAACTCTTCCAAAATACTGAGGAAAAAGGAATGCTATCTAACTCATTTTATTTCATGATGAAGTAGCATCATGCTACTACCAAAACTGGATAAAGATGCTGCAAGAAAGGAAAACTACAGACCAATCTCCCTAATGAACACAGACACAAAAACTCTCAACAAAATACTAGCATATTGAATCCAACAACACATTAAAAGAATTATACATCACAACCAGGGGGTTTATACCAGAAACGCAAGGTGTTTTCAACACAAGAAAATTAATCAATATAATACAGCACATTAATAAATCAAAAGAGAAAAATCACATGATCATATTGATTGATGCTGAAAAAGCATTTGACAAAATTCAGCATCCATGTCTGATAAAAATACTTCAAAAGGTAGGAATCAAGGGAAATTTCCTTAATATAAATGTCATATATGAAAACCCAAAGCCACTATAGAATGCATATTTCTGTAGCCTTGCTTTAATCTGGACATTTTCACAGTCTTAGAAGTGTAAACTTGCAACTTATTCAATTCCTCTTTTTAAAAGCCATTCCCTTTCTGGTATATTGCATTTCAGCAGCTTGCAAACTAGAAGAATGCCCATCAAGAGACATGTGTAATCACAAAATGTGGCATATACAGATGATGGAACATTATGCAGCAATAGGAAGAAATGACGTCCTAAACCACATGACAAGATAGATGAGCCTTGAGGACATAACGCTGAGTGAAATAAGCCAGACACAATAGAATAGTTACGTATGATTCCATTTTTATGACTATGGTAAAGAAAAAATCAGAGGTTTATACCACAAAATATAGAGGACCATAAAATATAGAGGACCTAGAGATACAGAAGCTTGAGATGGTTGAACAGTTTGCTAATGAGGTTGAATTTAATTGTAAGAGAGTAGACAGAAGTGAAGGCAGTTCACTAGTGGGTCTATAAGTAATATCACCATATTGAAGGTGGACATGATTGAAAGGGGTTGTATAGATTCATGTGCCCCACCAATTAACATTACAAATACAAATAAGCTCTTGTATGAACTTCTGCAAAGGTATAATCTTGTACAAAGAGTGTATAATTTGGGGGTATGGGGGAAAATGCTATTACATGCTATGGGCTATCTTTAACAGGAAAACATCAACAGTACCACAGCAATAACAAAGGGGTAGGATAAAAATTAGGAGAAGGTTTGGATTTTCTATTTGGTGAGGGTGTGTTTATTGGCTATCTTTCTCTTGGGGACAATGAAATTATCTAAAATTGGGAGTGTTGATGGACTCTTGTCTTTGGACATTATATATGAGGCCCAGTAGAAAAAGGTGGCTGAAAGATGCACTGACTAAGAAGAAGATTGGCGAACGATAGTAGATTGGTGTAAACATATGATCAAACATGGTACTGCTACAAAAAGGAACAAAGGAGTGAAGCATGCAAAAATGTGAATGAACTCGTGGAATATTTGGTGAGGCAAAATAAGCCAGAAACAAAAGAGCAAATATTGTATGATTTCATTTAGAAAATACTTATAAGAAAACTGGGGCCTAGGTTGTAAGCTTTTATAGCAGTCACATTTAGTCTTGAGTGGTAATTGTTATTTCTGGATTTTTAGGTGCTGTTTTATATATACGTATAACCTTGTACTTAGAGATAAGAATGAAGCCAGTCGGGTTGGGATTATGGTAACTCAGAATACAGGGGTAAGGAAGACATTGCCTGTATTTTAGAAATTCACCTACTCTTTGAGACCAAAGGAAGAAAGGTTTATTATACCCAGAACCTAAATTTTCTGTAGCAATAATCTAACTCAACTTTTCTGGATAGATCATTGAAACAATCCAAACACAGGGAGCCCAGAACAAGAATGAGAGCCTTTAATGCTCTATAGCTTAATGTAATACCTGGATACATCCCAGAGTATATTAAGCAGATATCAAGAACTATTGGCAAAGTCCCTTGAGGGATGGGAGAAAAAAATATGGAACTATTAAACTTTACCACTGTATAAACCCCTGATACTGTGTCAAACATTAGGGACACCCAAATCAATAGGCCAAGTCCTTGATCTTGAGGCTTGCTCTTGTGAAGCTTACATATGTAACAGAGAAGCTTAGCCTACCTATAGGTATGCCTAAGAGTCACCTCTGGAGGACCTCTTTTGTTGCTCAGATGTACCCTTTTATTCTCTAAGCCCAACTCTGCAAGTGAAATCTTTGCTCTCCCCGCTATATGGGACATGACATCCAAGGATGAATGTCTCCCTGGTGGCATGGGAGATGACTCCCAGGGATAAGCCTGGCCCTGGCACCCTGGGACCAACAGTGCCATCCTGACCAAAAGGGGGAAAAGAAGTGTAATTAAAAAAAGTATCAGCGGCTGAGAGAGTTCAAATAGAGTCGAGAGGCTACCCTAGAGGGCACTGTTATTCATGCTTCAGTTAGACATTGCTAATGCCAAACCCCAACCAAAAGCATTCCTGCCAATCCTAAAGAATACCTAGAGCAATATATAAGATTATACAAAGGTTTCATGCACTAGGGTAACTTTCCAGAAACCTAGAACCTCCAGATGGGTCCCTGGACCAGACAAGTCCTGAAATGCTGAGGGGCCAGCAATTCTAATCGACTAGTTCCATCCTCCATCCCATATTATTGATAGCCCCTTCCAATATGAAAAAGTTAGAAGGGGTATAACCCAAATACCCCTAAAGAGTGAGAAAAAGATCAAAGTTGATGGTGGAGTTATACAGAGAAGTTCAGATTTAACAAATGAGTTTGAGCCCTGAATCATTATGCTATTTCTTTTCATCTCTAGTACCTTACAGCAGCTAGAAGTAAAAACCTAAAATTGTGGAATTGTAACCCATGTCAAACTCTGAAATATGTTCTACAACTAACTGTGGTGCTGTGCTTTGAAATTTAAAGCTTTTTTGTATATATGTTATTTAAAGAGAAGGAGGAATATAATAGAGAAGATAGGATTTAACAAATGAATATGACTGCTGAATTATTACATTGATATTTCTGTGGGTCTCAAGTGTCTTGGAGCAGCTAGAATCAAAAACGAAAATTCGTGGAATTGTAACCCATACCAAACTTTAAAATCTGTTCTATAACTACTTGATAAAATGTACTTGGAAACTTATTGCTTATATATATATATATGCTATATTTCACAATTTAAAAAAGTTTTATATATATATATATATGTATATATAAAAGAAAACCCATAGCCAGAATCACAGCAAATGTGAGAGACTGAAAGCATTCCCCCTAAGATCAGGAACAAGACAAGGATGGCCATTGTCACCACTAGTATTCAACACTGTACAAGAAGTTCTAACTAGAGCAATCAGACAGGAGAAAGGAATAAAAGGCAGCCAAATAGGAAAGGAAGAAATAAAACTTCCATTATTTGCAGATGATATACTATAATTGGAAAATCCTGAGGAATTTACAACAAAGCTACCTGAGCTAATAAACAATTTCAGCCAGGTGGTGGGATACAAGATTAATGAAAAAATCAGGAATGGTTCTAATATACAAGTAATGACCGAACTGAGGAGACAAGGAAAAATTCCATTCAAAATAACAACTAAAAGAATCAAGTATCTAGGAATATATTTAACCAGGGATGTTAAGGACCTATACACAGAAAACTACAAAACTTTGCTAAAAGAAATAAAAGAAAATCTAAATGGGTGGAAAGACATTTTGTGCTTATGGACAGAAAGGTAGAATTTCGTTAAGATGTCAGTTCCACCCAAATTGATCTAAAGATTCAATGCAATATCAATTAATATTCGAACAACGTACTTTGATGTCTTGAAAAAGCCAGCTGTGAAATTTATTTGGAAGGGAAAGAGACCTCAAAAAGCTAAGTGGGAAGATTAACACTTCCTAACTTTAAAAAGATTTTTATAAAACTTCAGTATTCATATAGCATGGTACTGGCACAAAGTAGAAATACTGCCCAATGGAAACAAATCGAGAGTACAGAGATCGACCACCAAATCTACGGCCAGTTGATCTTCAACAAGGCCCCCAAATCCACTGAACTAGGACAGAACAGTCTTTTCAATAAATGGGCCTGGGAGAACTGCATATCAACAGTCAAAAGAATGAAAGAGGACCCCTACCTTACACCCTATACAAAAATTAATTCAAAATGGACCAAAGACCAAAATATAAAACACAGTACCATAAAATTCCCAGAAGAAAATGTAGGGCAACAGCTTCAAGACTAAGTAATAGGAGGGTGCTTCTTAAACTTTACACCTAAAGCACAAGCAACAAAAGAAGAAATAAATAAATGGGAACTCCTCTAAATCAAAAGCTTTGTGCCTCAAAGGACTTTGTCAAAACGGTGAAGCAGCAGCCAACTCAATAAGAGAACATATTTGGAAACCATTTATCAGACAAAGGTTTGATATCCTGCGTATATGAAAAAATTACACAGCTCAACAACAAAAGAACAACCCAATTACAAAATGGACAAAAGACATGAATAGACATTTTTCCGAAGAGCAAATATAAATGTATAAAAAGTACATGAACCTTGAGGACATAACACTGAGTGAAATAAGTCAGATACAAAAGGATAGGTACTATTGGCTATTGTGACTCTGGTAAAGGTAAACTCAGAGGCTTGAAACAATGTAGAATATAGAGGACAGAAAGGTACAGAGAACCTAGAGATGGGTAAAAAGTTACCAAGTGAGGTTGAACTTAAATGTAAGGGAATGGGAGAAGTGAAGGTAGTTTAGTAGTAGGGTTATAAGTAACATTGCCATATTGAAGATGAACAGGATTAAAAGTCATAAAGAGTCTGATTTAACTCTACAATTATAAATAAGTCCTTGCACAAGCTACTACTAAGTTTGATTTTGTACAAAGAGTTAACAATAGAGAGACATAGGGGGTATCTATATCTATATCTATAGTTATATGTCTACAATTAATATTGCATGCTATGGCCTATAGTTAACAGGATGACATCAACAGTACCACAGCAATACCAGGGGTAAAAATTGGGGAGGACAGATAAGATAAGGAGGGATTTAGATTTGATATTTGGAGAAAATGTGTTTACTGGTTCTTTTTCTCTTTGGACAAACGAAAACTATCTAAAATTCAGAGTGCTGATGATTGTACAAACAAGTATGGACACTGTAAGACACGGTTTGGTTATTTTGGACATTATCCATGATACTCAATAGATGGAGGGGACCAAAGAGTACAATGCCTGAGAAGCAGAATGGCAAACTATGATGTACACACATGATGGAACACTGTGTGGCTACAAAAAGGAACAAAGTCATGAGGCACGCAATGAAGTGCGTGAATATTGGGGACATTGTGTTGTGCAAAATAAGCCAGAAATAAAAGAATAAATATGGTATGGTCTCTTTTAAAAAATAATTATAAGAAAATTGGAGCCTACTTGTAAGCTTTTATAGCAGTCACACTTAGTCCAGAGTTGTAATTGTATTTCTAAATTCTGAGATGCTGTGCTATATGTATATAATGGGCATTTCCCTAGAACTTTGGGTTCATCTGCGACACCTAAGACTCAGAGCTGGAGTTCTGCAGCTCTGAAAGTCAGCACTGCTACATACAACTACAACCAAAAAAGAGGTCAGGTTCAATGAGAGATAAAAATGACATTGATTTTGTTGGGACTAAGGTAAATCAGAATACAGGACAAAGTATGATAGTGTAATACAACTTCACTACTGTATGAGACCAAAGTTGGAGAGATTTATTTTGTCTAGCACTTAAATATACTGCAATACACAATCTAAATCAATCCACCTGGACAGCTCATTGAAACAACCCACACATATGGGGCCCAGAATGAGAACAAGGGCTTATAATTCTGCATAGCATAATGTAATACCCAGATACATCCCAGACTATGGTAGGCTGATAATTTAAAAAATATTGGTAGAGTCCCTTGAGGGACTAGGGAAAAAATATGGAACTACTAAACCTTCCTATTTGGGAAACTCCTGGTATTCTCTCAAACATTAGGGACTCCCAAGAAAACAGGCAAAGCCTTTGATTTTGAGGCTTGCCCTTACAAAACTAATTTTTGTAGAGGGAAAGCTACGACTACCTATAGTTATGTCTAAGAATTCCTTCCAGGAAACTTCTGATATTCAAATGAGGCTTCTCTCTCTCTCTCAGACCAACTCTGTAAGGAATATCATTATGTAGGCCCCACTCAAATGAGACATGACAATCAGGGATGTAAGTCTCCCTGTCAATGCGGGACATGACTCCCAGGGATGAGCCTGGTTCTGGCACCATGGGAATGACAATGTTTTGTTGACCAAAAGGGGGAAAAGAAATGTTACAAGATAAGAGAATTCAAGTAGAGTTGAGAGGCTATTCTGAAGGCTACTCTTATGTACGCTTAAGCTAGATATTGCTAATTGCCATGATTTGCCAAACCCCAATCAACATTACCCCTATTAACCCTAAAGAACACCCAGGGAGGCGGGGCCAAGATGGCGGCTAAGTAAGGTATGTGCGTCTTAGTTCCTCCTCCAAAGCAACTACTAGGTGAACTGAAACAGTGCAGAACAGCTCCCGGGGCCACGGCAGGGAATGGACACACAGTGTACCCCAGTCTGGACTGGCTAGTCCGACTGCGAGACTCGGCTGCGGTGAGATCCCTGAGCGGCGCGCGATTTCCCGAGCAGCGGCAGCTGTGGTGGCCGAAGCTCCTCCCTCCCTCCTTCGCGGGCGGGCTGAGAGTCTCGGAGAGGCAAGTATCCCAAGCCGAGGCGGCCGGTGCCCCTCTTTTGCGGGCGGCTTCCTGGTCTGGCTACGAGTCGCGGATCAGAGGGCTACCCAAGCTGCGGTGGCCCTCCCCCACGGGCGGCTTCCTGGTCCGGTGGGGAATTCCCCAGGCCGCGGCGGCCGGTGACCGACGCCCCTCCCCCGCAGGCGACTTCCTGGTACGGTGGTGAATTCCCCAGGCCCGCTGTGGCCGGCAACCAGCCACAGGGTTCCCTCAAGCCGCGGCGGCTGACGCCCCCATCACGCGCGGCCCCCCAAACCAACTGAGAGAATTGGATCGGAAATCCCCAGGCCGCGCAGATCAGTGACCGGGGGGATCCCTTCCAAACACGTGAGACAAACGTGTGCCACGAGCGCCACCTACTGGGCAGGATAAGAAAAACAGAACCCAGAGATTTCACAGAAAAATCTTACAACCTTGTTGGGTCCGACACCCAGGGAAATCTGACTAAATGCCCAGATGCCAGCAGCAGAAGATAACGGTCCACGCTCAGAAGACTGAGAATATGGCCCAGTCAAAGGAACAAACCAACAGTTCAAATGAGATACAAGAGCTGAGACAACTAATGCTGAATATACGAACAGAAATGGAAAACTTCTTCAAAAATGAAATCGATAAATTGAGGGAGGACATGAAGAAGACATAGGCTGAACATAAAGAAGAAATAGAAAAACTGAAAAAACAAATCACAGAACTTATGGAAGTGAAGGATAAAGTAGAAAAGATGGAAAAAACAATGGATACCTACAATGATAGATTTAAAGAGACAGAAGATAGAATTAGTGATTTGGAGGATGGAACATCTGAATTCCAAAAAGAAACAGAAACTATCGGGAAAAGAATGGAAAAATTTGAACAGGGTATCAGGGAACTCAAGGACAATATGAACCGCACAAATATACGTGTTGTGGTTGTCCCAGAAGGAGAAGGGAAAAGGAGGAGAAAAACTAATGGAAGAAATTTTCACTGAAAATTTCCCAACTCTTATGAAAGACCTAAAATTACAGATCCAAGAAGTGCAGCGCACCCCAAAGAGATTAGACCCAAATAGGCGTTCTCCAAGACACTTACTAGTTAGAATGTCAGAGGTCAAAGAGAAAGAGAGGATCTTGAAAGCAGCAAGAGAAAAACAATCCATCACATACAAGGGAAACCCAATAAGACTATGTGTAGATTTCTCAGCAGAAACCATGGAAGCTAGAAGACAGTGGGATGATATATTTAAATTACTAAAAGAGAAAAACTGCCAACCAAGACTCCTATATCCAGCAAAATTGTCCTCCAAAAATGAGGGAGAAATCAAAACATTCTCAGACAAAAAGTCACTGAGAGAATTTGTGACCAAGAGACCAGCTCTGCAGGAAATACTAAAGGGAGCACTAGAGTCAGATACAAAAAGACAGAAGAGAGAGGTATGGAGAAGAGTGTAGAAAGAAGGAAAATCAGATATGATATATATAATACAAAAGGCAAAATGGTAGAGGAAAATATTATCCAAACAGTAATAACACTAAAAGTTAATGGACTGAATTCCCCAATCAAAAGACATAGATTGGCAGAATGGATTAAAAAACAGGATCCTTCTATAGGCTGTCTACAGGAAACACATCTTAGACCCAAAGATAAACATAGGTTGAAAGTGAAAGGTTGGGAAAAGATATTTCATGCAAATAACAAACAGAAAATAGCAGGAGTGGCTATACTAATATCCAACAAATTAGACTTCAAATGTAAAACAGTTAAAAGAGACAAAGAAGGACACTGTATACTAATAAAAGGAACAATTAAACAAGAAGACATAACAATCATAAATATTTACGCACTGAACCAGAATGCCCCAAAATACGTGAGGAATACACTGCAAACACTGAAAAGGGAAATAGACACCTATACCATAATAGTTGGAGACTTCAATTCACCACTTCCATCAATGGACAGAACATCTAGACAGAGCATCAATAAAGAAACAGAGAATCTGAATATTACTATAAATGAGCTAGACTTAACAGACATTTATAGGACATTACATCCCACAACAGCAGGATACACCTTTTTCTCAAGTGCTCATGGATCATTCTCAAAGATAGACCATATGCTGGGTCACAAAGCAAGTCTTAACAAATTTAAAAAGATTGAAATCATACACAACACTTTCTCGGACCATAAAGGAATGAAGTTGGAAATCAATAATAGGCGGAGTGCCAGAAAATTCACAAATACATGGAGGCTCAACAACACACTCCTAAACAACGAGTGGGTCAAAGAAGAAATTGCTAGAGAAATTAGCAAATACCTCGAGGCGAATGAAAATGAAAACACAACATATCAAAACTTATGGGATGCAGCAAAGGCAGTGCTAAGAGGGAAATTTATTGCCCTAAATGCCTATATCAGAAAAGAAGAAAAGGTAAAAATGCAGAGATTAACTGTCCACTTGGAAGAACTGGAGAAAGAACAGCAAACTAATCCCAAAGCAAGCAAAAGGAAAGAAATAACAAAGATTAGAGCAGAAATAAATGAAATTGAAAACATAAAAACAATAGAGAAAATCAATAAGACCAGAAGTTGGTTCTATGAGAAAATCAATAAGATTGATGGGCCCTTAGCAAGATTGACAAAAAGAAGAGAGAGGATGCAAATAAATAAGATCAGAAATGGAAGAGGAGACATAACTACTGACCTCACAGAAATAAAGGAGGTAATAACAGGATACTATGAACAACTTTACACTAATAAATACAACAATTTAGAGGAAATGGACGGGTTCCTGGAAAGACATGAACAACCAACTTTGACTCAAGAAGACATAGATGACCTCAACAAACCAATCACAAGTAAAGAAATTGAATTAGTCATTCAAAAGCTTCCTAAAAAGAAAAGTCCAGGACCAGACGGCTTCACATCTGAATTCTATCAAACATTCCAGAAAGAATTAGTACCAACTCTCCTCAAACTCTTCAAAAAAATCAAAGCAGAGGGAATACTACCTAATTCATTCTATGAAGCCAACATCACCCTCATACCAAAACCAGGCAAAGATATTACAAAAAAAGAAAACTACAAGCCAAACTCTCTAATGAATATAGATGCAAAAATCCTCAATAAAATTCTAGCAAATCGTATCCAACAACACATTAAAAGAATTATACATCATCCCAGGTATGCAAGGATGGTTCAACATAAGAAAATCAATTAATGTAATACACCATATCAACAAATCAAAGCAGAAAAATCACATGATATCTCAATTGATGCAGAGAAGGCATTTGACAAGATTCAACATCCTTTCCTGTTGAAAACACTTCAAAAGATAGGAATACAAGGGAACGTCCTTAAAATGATAGAGGGAATATATGAAAAACCCACAGCTAATATCATCCTCAATGGGGAAAAATTGAAAACTTTCCCCCTAAGATCAGGAACAAGACAAGGATGTCCACTATCACCACTATTATTCAACATTGTGTTGGAGGTTCTAGCCAGAGCAATTAGACAAGAAAAAGAAATACAAGGCATCAAGATTGGAAAGGAAGAAGTAAAACTATCACTGTTTGCAGACAATATGATACTATACGTCGAAAACCCGGAAAAATCCACAACAAAACTACTAGAGCTAATAAATGAGTACAGCAAAGTAGCAGGTTACAAGATCAACATTCAAAAATCTGTAGCATTTCTATACACTACCAATGAACAAGCGGAGGGGGAAATCAAGAAACGAATCCCATTTACAATTGCAACTAAAAGAATAAAATACCTAGGAATAAATTTAACTAAAGGGACAAAAAACCTATATAAAGAAAACTACAAAAAACTGCTAAAAGAAATCACAGAAGACCTAAATAGATGGAAGGGCATACCATGTTCATGGATTGGAAGACTAAATATAGTTAAGATGTCAATCCTACCTAAATTGATTTACAGATTCAATGCAATACCAATCAAAATCCCAACAACTTATTTTTCAGAAATAGAAAAACCAATAAGCAAATTTATCTGGAAGGGCAGGGTGCCCCGAATTGCTAAAAACATCTCGAGGAAAAAAAATGAAGCTGGAGGTCTCGCGCTGCCGGACTTTAAGGCATATTATGAAGCCACAGTGGTCAAAACAGCATGGTATTGGCATAAAGATAGATATATCAACCAATGGAATTGAATAGAGTGCTCAGATATAGACCCTCTCATCTATGGACATTTGATCTTTGATAAGGCAGTCAAGCCAACTCACCTGGGACAGAACAGTCTCTTCAATAAATGGTGCCTAGAGAACTGGATATCCATATGCAAAAGAATGAAAGAAGACCCATATCTCACACCCTACACAAAAGTTAACTCAAAATGGATCAAAGATCTAAACATTAGGTCTAAGACCATAAAACAGTTAGAGGAAAATATAGGGAGATATCTTATGAATCTTACAATTGGAGGCAGTTTTATGGACCTTAAACCTAAAGCAAGAGCACTGAAGAAGGAAATAAATAAATGGGAACTCCTCAAAATTAAACACTTTTGTGCATCAAAGAACTTCATCAAGAAAGTAGAAAGACAGCCTACACAATGGGAGACAATATTTGGAAACGACATATCAGATAAAGGTCTAGTATCCAGAATTTATAAAGAGATTGTTCAACTCAACAACAAAAAGACAGCCAACCCAATTACAAAATGGGAAAAAGACTTGAATAGACACCTCTCAGAGGAGGAAATACAAATGGCTAAAAGGCACATGAAGAGATGCTCAATGTCCCTGGCCATTAGAGAAATGCAAATCAAAACCACAATGAGATATCATCTCACACCCACCAGAATGGCCATTATCAACAAAACAGAAAATGACAAGTGCTGGAGAGGATGCGGTGAAAGAGGCACACTTATCCACTGTTGGTGGGAATGTCAAATGGTGCAACCACTGTGGAAGGCAGTTTGGCGGTTCCTCAAAAAGCTGAATATAGAATTGCCATACAACCCAGCAATACCATTGCTGGGTATCTACTCAAAGGACTTAAGGGCAAAGACACAAACGGACATTTGCACACCAATGTTTATAGCAGCATTATTTACAATTGCAAAGAGATGGAAACAGCCAAAATGTCCATCAACAGACGAGTGGCTAAACAAACTGTGGTATATACATACGATGGAATATTATGCAGCTTTAAGACAGGATAAAATTATGAAGCATGTAATAGCATGGATGGACCTAGAGAACATTATGCTGAGTGAGTCTAGCCAAAAACTAAAAGACAAATACTGTATGGTCCCAATGATGTGAATCGACATTCGAGAATAAACTTGGAATATGTCATTGTTAACAGAATTCAGCAGGAGTTAGAAACAGGGTAAGATAATGGGTAATTGGAGCTGATGGGATACAGACTGTACAACAGGACTAGATACAAAAACTCAAAAATGGACAGCACAATAATACCTAATTGTAAAGTAATCATGTTAAAACACTGAATGAAGCTGCATCCGAGCTATAGGTTTTTGTTTTGTTTTGTTTTGTTCTTACTATTATTACTTTTATTTTTTTTTCTCTATATTAACATTCTATATCTTTTTCGGTTGTGTTGCTAGTTCTTCTAAACCGATGCAAATGTACTAAGAAACGATGATCATGCATCAATGTGATGATGTTAAGAATTACTGATTGCATATGTAGAATGGTATGATTTCTAAATGTTGGGTTAATTTCTTTTTTTCCGCTAATTAAGAAAAAAAAAAAAAGAACACCCAGGGCTCTATCTGAGATTTACAAAAGTTTTATACTCTAAATTTACTTTTCAGAAACCTAAAACCTTCAGATGGTTCCTAGGCCAAGTAAGTCCTAAAACCCAGAGATGCCAGTCTCTCCAAGAACATCACATTTCATTCCCCTGTCCCATATTGTCAACACTCCTTTTCAACATGAAAAAGTTAGAATGCGCATAGCTCAAATTTCCCTAAAGATCTGGAGAAAGAGCAAAGAATAAGGTGGAGTTATAATAGAAAGGCTAGGATTTCACAAATGAGTATAACAACTCAATCATTATATTGATATTTCTTTTCAGTCTTCAGTGTCTTGGAACAGCTAGAAGGAAAAACCTGTAATTGTGAAATTGTAACCCACACCAAACAAATCTATTCTTTAACTACTTATTAAAATTGCACTTTACAATCTATTGCTTTTCTGTATATATATCTCACAATAAAATAATTAAAAACATAAAATACAGGTAAAATAAAGGTTTTTTAATCAAACAAAACCTGAGTGAATTTATCTCCAGTATGAAGGGAAAAAAAAGTTAAAAGAAGTTCTTTAGGCAGAAGAAAAATGATACTTGATGGACATCTGGATTCACAAAAAGAATAATCACTGTCAAATATAGTTAACATGCAGATAAATTAAAAAAAAACATTTTTACATTGTAAAAATCTTTTTAAGCTATAATTCTTTAGGGCAGCTAGTAAATACGCAGGAACTGTCTAGAACAACTGATTGAGGGATTTCCATGACCAGACACACATCGTACACCAGTCTGGAACAGGTGGAAAGGCCAAGAACACAGTGCAGAACTAGGCAAGGTCTGCTGAGAATTAAAGGCACCACACCCTTTTACATTGGTGCTGAGGTGCCGGCTGATAAGCAACACCTACTGGGCAGGACAGGAAAAACACAGAATTAAGAGGATTCACTGAAAAGACGAGCAATCTGCAGGGTCTCTTCCTCAGTGAAACTTGATACAGATTACACCCTCTTCCTGAGTCCTAGGTCTGTCTTGAATGAGAAAATCTGATTGATCCTATTGGCAAGGCAAGAACCCAAAAAGCAAGATCTGAAAAATTGTGGTCAGTTAAACAGAAGGTGTGTTAGTGGTCTAGAATAAGTTGAACTGATTGTGAAAGAGCAGATAGAGGAAAAAGCCAACCAACAAGAAAACACTAGGTAAAGGAGAGAAAACAACCTCCAGGATAAACTAATGAAGGAAACCACGTGCCTAGACATCAGCAAAAAAATCACAAGTCACACTAGGAAGAACAAAGATATGGCCCAAAGGAACAAACTAATACTTTCAATGAGATACAGGGAATGAAACAATGAATTAAAGTCAATGTTTTTCCCATATATAAAATACATTCATTCCATCACAATATCAGAAATTCTTAAACCATTTCAATAGCAATACAAATGAAATACAAAGTTAGAAATAGTACAAACTCCTATCAAAGTTAGTTACATGCATGGTCTGCTCTAAGGCAGAATTATACTCTGACTCTGTGAAACACAGGACAAGTTATTTGCTGCGAATACACAAAGGAGGAACAGTCACAGGGTACATATACTCATTTCCATTCGAAGGAAGGAACACAGGGGTCAGTGGACCCACACGGTTTCAAAAACCCACAGGACAAAGTTCATTAGATTTTAAAGTCTGAGAGTCATTTATCTTTGGGGTTTTAGAAAGCGGGAGTCCCACCTTTTCCAAAGGCCTATGCAGAGGACTGCCTTTCTCTGAACACAGCCTTGGGGGACATTGGGTAGGTCACCTTTTTCTTGGCTCCACCCTCTCCAAGCATTGGGGCTACACCCACGCTCTCTGCTTTCTCCAGGGCACACACTCAACCCCTCCATGTGGTGGCAGCCAGGCTCTCCCCAAACCCCAAGGAAAGTGCTTCACTCTCTCCAAGGCCTGAGGCAGCATGACTCTTCCACTGCAATGAGGTGGAAGGACCATCTCTGCCTTTGGGGCAAACTCACCCTCTCCACGGGCTTGGGTGGGTCTGCTCTCCTGGCTGGAGGCTTCATGACTTCAGAGCTCAGCCTCCATGGTTTTGCCTCTGAAGTTATTTTTCCTCCAATGTGTCCCTTCTCTGTCCCTCTCAGTCTTGACTGGCAGTGGTTCTCTTTATACATATCCAGTAACATTCTTGTTGGCTTTCTATGCAGTAGCCTTGGATTGTGCCCATCAGACATAAGGAATTTCTACAAATCCTTCCTGGATAACTCCTTGCCCGATCCTGGCTTTTGCTGAAATGGCTGGCTGCTTCCACATTTGGTTAAATCCTCACGTGGGGAACTTTTCTCTGGGGTCTCCTTTTCTGGAGGCCAAGAATTTTCCAGAGCTTCAATTTCTGGTTTCTTTGTATCCAAGAGTTCAGCTTATCTCTTTCCTGTCGCATTTCACTTTGAACTGTGAGGAGAAACCAGGCTACAGTTTCCACATTTAATTTGGAAATCTCTTCTGCTAAATATCCAAGGTCATGGCTTTTAAAATCTGCCTTCCAGCCAAAGCCACTCGTCAACTTTGCCAGATTATCTGCCAATTTAAAACAAGGATTGCCTTCCTTCCAGTTTATAATGACACATCTCATTTCTGTCTAGAGCCTGGTCAGAGGTATCTTTAGAGTCCACATTTCTACCAAGATTCTCTTCAAAACATTCTAGGCCTTTTCTATGAAGCTCCTCACAAGTCCTCCAGATTTCCCCCCTTATCCATTTATAAAGCTGTTCCAACATGTTTGGTATTTGCAAACTGCAACAGCACCCCGCTTCTGGTAGCAAAATCTATTCTAGTTTGCTAGCTCCCTGAATGCAATATACCAGAAACGGAGCAGCTTTTAAAAAGGGGAATTTAATAAGTTACTATTTAACAGTTTATAGGCTGTGGAAATGTCCCAGTTAAAGCAAGTCTATAGAAATGTCCAATCTAAGGCATCCAGGAAAAGATACCTTGGTTCAAGAAGGCCGATGAAGTTCAGGGTTTCTCTCTTAAGAGGAAGGGCATGTGGCAAACACAGCATCATCTGCTAGCTTTCTCTCCTGGCTTCCTGTTTTATGAAGCTCCCCGGGAGGCATTTTCCTTCTTTATCCCCAAAGGTCACTGGCTGGTGAACTCTCTCCTTCTCATGGCTATGTCATTCTCTGCTCTCTCAGAATCTCCAGCTTTCTCCAAAATGTTTCCTCTTTTATAGGTTTCCAGTAAACCAATCAAGACCCACCCGAATGGGTGGAGACACATCTCCACCTAATCCAGCTTAACAACAATTCTTGATTGAGTCACATCTCCAGGGAGATGATCTAATTACAGATTCAAACATACAGTCCTGAATAGGGATTAGAAGAAATGGATAGATTTATAAAATGGGTTTAGGATTAAAACATGGCTTTTCTAACCAGCACAATTGTCAAACAAATCTTCTAAATCAAATAAAAGATGAAATAAATGAGGTGAAGGAAAATATTGCAGAAGAGATGAAGGATATAAAGAAGACAGTCTTTGACCATGCAGAAGAATTCAAAAGCTTGAAACAACAAATGACAGAACTTATGGAAATGAAAGGCACAATAGAAGGGATGAAAAACACAATAAAGACATACAACAGAAGATTTGAAGAGGCAGAAGTAAGGATTAGTAAACTAGAGGACGGAACATCCGAAATTCTCCACACAAAAGAACAGACAGGAAAAAGAATGGAAATATATGAGCAGGGTCTCAGGCAACTGAATGACAACATGAAGCACATGAATATATGAGTAATGGGTGTCCTAAAAGAAGAGAAGGGGAAAGGGGCAAAAAGAATAATGGAGTAAATAATCACTGAAAATGTCCCAACTTTTATGAATGACAAAAAATTACAGATTCAAGAAGAACAACTGTGCCTTTGAAGTTATTACATACCTCAGAAAACCCATGTTCTCTAATCCTCATTCAGTATTGCTGAGTGGAAACATTTCTTATTGTTTCCATGGAGATATGATCCACCCAACTGTGGGTAGTACCCTTTGATTAGATGGTTTCCAAGGAGATGTGTCTCCACCTATTGAAGGTGGAGCTGCATTGTGGAGCCCTTTCAGAGAGAACCATTTTGGAAAAAGCTTTAGAGTCACCAGAACCAACGGATACTACACAGTCAGATGCTGCGTATATTCGTAACTGTCTCCTCTTATCTGCCTTAACATGCCCTGACATGTCCCAACATCTCTTAATCTTGCAGGCCCTGCCAATCTAGTCCTCTGCCTAGCAACTCCTGAGCATATATCACACTAACCTTTCACCCCTTCTTCATTGGACCAGGCACACTCCTCATCTCTCCGCCCATTATAATACTTACATTACTTCACTTTTGTTTAACACACCCCCTAACCAATCCACATCCTACACGACACCATACCAGCTGTCCATCAAAGTTTCTCCACCTCCATTGACTCCCCCTCACCAACCCTTTATATTCCATGTGCTTCCTCATCTGAGGAGCCTAGCCTGTAAGCCTTGCCAGCTAGCTAGGTCCCGCGAGCCACTTCATGCAATAAACTACTACTATTATTCTTTAGTCTTGGTTTATTGTGCTCGCGCGCCCTCCAGACCTTCGAGCCCCGTGGTTTCGACTGACGCCGCTCTCCAGCCGAACCACATCCGAGGACGAGACCCCAGTGCGGTCGAGCTAGGCATGCCCGAGCCCCGCAGTCAGAGACCATTTGAGATGAAGAAAGAAAATGCCCCAGGGGAAGCCACTAAAGATCCCTGGAGAGAAAGCTAGCATATGTCACCATGTGCCTTTCCAGCTGAGAGAGAAAGCCCAAATATCATCGGCCTTTTTGAACCATAGTATCTTCCCCAGGATGCCTTAATTTGAACAATTTTATAGCTTTGCCTTAATTTGGGCATTTTCATGGCCTTAGAACTGTGAACTTGAAACTTAGTAAATTCCCCTTTTTAAAAGCTGTTCCATCTCTGGTATATCACATTAAGCAGCATACTCCAAACCGAATAGATCTGAATAGACCTAGTCCAAGACACTTCCTTATCAGGTTGTCATATGTCAAGGACAAAGAGAAAATTCTGAAATCAGCAAAAGAAAAGCGATCCATCACATATGTGCAAAGCTCAATAAAACTATGTGTGGATTACTCAGCAGAAACCATGGCAACAAGAAGGCAGTAGTAGATATATTTAGGATACTGAAAAAGAAAAACTGCCAACTAAAAATTCTATATCCAGCAAAACTGTCCTTCAAAAATGAGGGAGATGTTAAAATATTTTCAGACGAACAGACACTGAGAGACTCTGTAAACAGGAGACCTGCAGTGTAAGAGATACTAAAGGTAGTGCTGCAGTCAGACAGGAAAGGACAGGAGAGACACAGAGACACAGGTCTGGAGAACAGTGTAGAAATGAAGATTACAAGTAAAGACTAAAAGAGAGAAAAAAATAAGAAATGACATACAGAGTAAGATAGGATGGTGGAGGAGAGTACTATCTTTACAATGATAGCATTGAGTGCTGATGCATTAAACTCCCCAGTCAAAAGACATAGACTGGCAGAATGGATTAAAAAACAAGACCTATCTATACATTGTCTACAAGAGACTCACTTTAGACCCAGGGACAAAAATTGGTTGAAAGTAAAGAGGAAGGTAGGGGCATGTAGGAAAGCAAAAGGAAATGTCGAAGATAAAAACTGGGGCTGTATAACTTACTGAAACCTAGAGCGGCCAATTATGGTGACTGAATGTAAAAATAAAAGAGAGTTTTTACATGAGAGAGAACAAATGAATGTCAACATTGCAAGGTATTGAAAATGGGACTGTATATGGAAAAAATATAATCAATGCAAACTAGGGTCTATAGTTAACATTAATATTGTAATATACCTCCATTAATTGTAACAAAGCCAATATATCAAAGCTAAATGTCAATAAGAGGGGAATGTAAGGGAAGGATAAGGGATTCTTTCTTCTGTGATTGTTGTTTCTTCTTTCTATTTATTTATTTAAATTGCTCTTCTTTTTTTTCCTCTTCTATCTTCCTTGCGGAAGAAATGGAAATGTTATATAGATAGTGGTGGTAAACGCATAACTATGATTATATCAGAAGCCATTGATTGTTTACTTAGGATGGATTGCATCGTGTATGAATTAAACTGTTTAAAAAATAAACAGAAGGATACAAGTGCTGAAGAAAATGTGGAGAGAGATGTACCTATTCACTGTTGGTAGGGAAAAAGAATGGTGCAGCCCCTTGGAGGGAATGGTAGTGGTTCCATAGAGGGCTAAGTTTAGGGTTGCCATATGATCCTGCAATAGGTATATAATTGAAAGAAGTGAAAGCAGAGACACCAATGAACATTTGCACACTGGTCTTTATAGCAGTAGTATTGAAGATTTGCAAAGGATGCCAGTGGCCTAAGGGTATATCAACCAATGAACAGAAGGGCAAACAATGGTGTATACATACAATGGAAGACGGAGTGGCTGCATGAAGGAATGAAATTATGAGGCATGTAACTAGGTGAATAAACCTTGTAGACATCATGTTGAGTGAAATAAGCTAGAAATGAAAAGACAAACATCATAACACCTCACTAATATGGATTAGCTGTAATATGCAAACTTTGAGAACTGAATTTGAGAGCACAGATTATCAGGAGTTAGAATGTGAACAGAGATTGGGCAGTCAACAATTAAGGTGTACAAATATTCTCTAAAGCCTAACATAAAGGTTCCTAGATTGTAAACTCTTACAGCAGTCACATCTATTCCTAACTCATAACTATTCTTTCTAAATTCTAAGAAGATGAGCTCTTTGTGTATAACCTGGTTGTTCCCTGGAACTTTGAGTATCTGTGTGAGAGGTGAGACTCAGAGTTAGAATTCTGCAGCTCTGAAAGTCAGCATTACCCCCAATTGGCAACTGTTAAAGAAGCAGAAAAAGAGATCACACTTCGATTAGAGATATGAATAAAACTGATCCTGTTACAACTAAGGTAAATCAGAATACAAGGTAAAGGATGATAGCGACTATATTTTAAAACTTCAAATTCTATGTGAGATCAAAGGAAGAGATATCTATTTGGCACAAAATTTATAGTTTCTGTAACACAATCTTATTTAGCCTATATGGTCAGTTTACTCAAACAACATAATCAAATAGGACCTTAAATAGGGGATGAGAACTTACTACTTTCTACAGGTTAATGGAATACCCAGAGTAATTTGGGCAGAAAATCAAAAACTATTTGCAAAGTCCTTTCACAGACTGGGGAAAAATATGGAAATATTAAAATTCCCCACCTGGGGAACTCCTGGTATTCTTGCAAGCAATAGGAACTCCCAATATAATAAGCCAAACCTTAATCATGGGGCTTGCCCTTATGAAACTTATTCCTACGAAGGAGAAGCTAAGCCTGCTTAAAATTATGCCTACAAGTCAGCCTCAAAGAACCTCTTTGGTTGCTCAGATGTGGCTTTTTCTCTAAGCCAACTCTGCAAATAAACTCACTGCCCCCCACATTACATAGGACGACTCCTTAGGGACATAAACTTCCCTGGCAATATGGGTCATGACTCCCAGAGATGAGCCTGGCCCTTGCATTGAGGTACTGAGAAAGACTTCTTGACCAAATGGGGGAAAAGGAATGAAACAAAATAAACTTTCAGTGGCTAAGACATTTCAGATAGAGTCCAGAGGTAATCCTGGAAGTTATTCTTTTCATTATATAGATATTCCTTCTTAGTTTCTAGTGTATCAGAACAGCTAAAAGAAAATACTCTAAACTGCTGAACTGTAATCAGTAGCCTTGATTCTTGAAGGTGACTGTATAACTATATAACATTTACAGTGAACATGTGACTGTGAAAACTTTGTGACTGACACTCCCTTCATCAAGCCTATGAGCAGATGAGTAATAAAATAAAGATAATAAATAAATAAATAATAGGGGAGTATCATGGTCAGGTTCATGTGTCAACTTGGCCAAGTGGCCTGTTTGTCTGGTTGGGCAAGTGCTGCCCTGTCTTTGGCTATGAGGGCATTTCACAGAATTAAATCATGATCACATCGGCTACATCCACAGGGGATTCCATTTGTAATCAGCCAAGTCTTCTGCAATGAGTGATGCTTAATCTAATCACTGGAAGCCTTTTAAGGAGGATTCAGAAGAGACAGGTTCTCTTCCTGCTTCGGCCGGCGAGCCTCTCCTGTGGAGTTTGTCCAGATCATTAATCAGAATCATCAGCTTCACAGCCTGCCCTACAGATTTTGGACTCTGTGTTTCCACAGTTACATGAGGCACTTTTTAAAATTTTATATTTACAAATATTTCCTGTTGATTCTGTTTCTCTAGAGAACCCTAACTAATACAGGGGGATAAGGGGTTTGGGCTGTTTTGGGTATTCTTTTCTATGTAATGAAAATGTTCCAAAGTTGACTGTATTGATGAATGTACAACTATATGATGATACTGTGAGCCACTGACTGTATACTTTGGATAATTACATGGTATGTGAATATATCACAATAAAATTACATTAAAAAAGAAGATATAATTAACTATTTAAAGCAAAAAATAGTAACTGTGGATGGTGGGGTGTATAATATAAGTAGAATTAAAATGTATTACAGTAGCACAAGGGAAAGGAAGAATAGAAGTACACTGTTATTTGCTTCTTATACTATATGTGAATAGATACTATTTGAAGGGATACTGTAATAGGTTAAAGGGGGATGATGTAAAATCTATACAACCACT
The DNA here is from genome assembly GCF_023851605.1 of Tamandua tetradactyla. NCBI lineage: Eukaryota > Metazoa > Chordata > Mammalia > Pilosa > Myrmecophagidae > Tamandua > Tamandua tetradactyla. The sequence goes on from NC_135328.1 coordinate 93,007,364, forward strand.
AAACAAAAACAAAAAAATCACAGAGACATAGGTAATAAGCTTGTATTGATTTCTTCTTTCTGCCATAACAAATTACTACAAAATTAGTGGCTCAAAAAAAAACAACAGTATTAACTCTTTCACAGTCGTGGAGGCTGAAAGTTCAAAATCAAGGTGTCAGCAAAGACACACTCCCTGCACAGAGGAGAATCAATGCTTTGCCTCTTCCAGCTTTGGTGGCTGTCAGTGTTTCTTGATTTGTGTATTTATCACTCTATACTCTGCTTCCAACTTCACATAACCTTCTCCTGTTTCTCATCTCCTTCTGCCTCTCCCTTACAAGGATACTTGTGATGATGTTTAGTATCCACCTGGATAATTCAGTATAATCATATCCTCATTTCAAGATCCTTAATTTAATTAAATATGAAAAGATCCTTTCTCCAAATGTAACATTTACAGGTTCTGGTAATCAGGATATGGGCATAATTTTTGGGAGGCCACCATTCAGCTCACTAGAAAACTAACAGCGTAGATAAAAGTGAAATAATAAAAAAAGCTAATCTAAAACCTGTGGGACAAAAATGTAGACAGCTTTAACTGTCTACATTATAAGATAAGAAAGCTTGAAAAAACTTGAACATTTAAGCTTCCATCCATGAAGCTAAGATAAAAATAGCAAGTTAATTTTTAAAAAATCACACAGTAAGAAGTAATAAAAAGGAGATATGAATGAAATGGAAAGCACATATAGAACTGAGAAAATATAAGTCCAATGACGGTCCATTGAAAAAAAAAATTAAATGCACCTAGGAAGACGACTGATCCAGAAAAAGAGAAAAAACACAAATCACAATATCAGAAATTAAAAAGTAGATACCACCACAGTCTAGACATTAAAAAGATAATAAGAGGATATTATGAACAATTTCATGCTAACATATTTGATATCTTATATGAAATGGACAAATTCCTTTAAAAACATGGCTTACAAACACAAAAAGAAAATGGAAAATTTGAATAGCCAATAACAGGTCCCACCTGCACATTTTATAGACTCCTGAGACACTAGCAATAGTCTGGACTTCTGATCTGGCCAATGGCAACAATCTTCTATTCAAGGTTGCTCCCTATGGGATAACAAAGTTCTAGTAATTTTTTGCTTCACAGATACTCAAAATATAAATGAAAGTCACAGATGTCCCTGCACATATTAAAGCTATAATACCAGACCTCACCCAAGACTCTTCTTATCTCCCTTGGAGTTCCAGGCATTATTGAAAGTGGCTCAGGTACTCATTTCACATCTTAAAACACAAAACACTAGGCTCTTGAACAAGGCATTTAATGGAACTGTCACCCTCCAGCCTGACAGAGTACTATAATGGCTTTCTTAAACAAGTTCAAATTCAAATAAGCAAACATGGCACATTTCAGTCATCAAATATCAGGGTGAACTGTAATAATCTGATTTCATTTCTGATGTTAACCTGTTGATAACTCTTTCAAGCTCAACCCCCTGCCCCTTCCCTTCTTGTCCTCATCTGGGCAGGGCAATAAGAAAGCTTATATGCTCTCTTCACTGACACTGGCAGGGAAGCTCAAATCATGCAACACTAACAAATCCATAGGAACTCTCATCCTGGCCCTATCCCTAATGACAACAAAACCCCTACTTGCCTCTTTCTTTACTCAGGAGATTTCATATAACCTCAGGTGTTTGCCCTAGTCTCCCCATAAATTCCCAGTATACGACTAATAAACTTTTCAAACCCTCTTGGTATATATGTGGCAATTACAGCCTAATAACTGAACTAATCAAACAGGGAGGAGTTTGAACCCACCCTTCATGGGGCAACTACAAAACACTTATGGATACAAATTAACCTGGACCCCTATCTCACACCAAGCTCCAAAACTAATACAAGACAGATCACAGACCTGAATGTGAAAAGGTAAAAAATCCCAAGTTTCTAAGCAAAAATTAGGTGCATATCTTCATGATTTTGGGATAGGCAAATATTTCTCAAACAAAACACCAAATCCACCAACCATAAAAGATAAATTGATAAAATGGTCTTTATTGAAAATTAAGAACTCTGACTCATCAAAAGACATCATTAAAAGAGTATGTAACAATTCAGCACGAAGACATAACACAATTCAGCACGAAGACATAACAATCATAAATATTTATGCACTGGACCAGAATGCTCCAAAATACATGTGGCACACACTGAAAAGAGAAATATACACATCTACCATAATAGTTGGAGACTTCTATTTCCTACTCTCATCACTGGACAGAACATCTAGACAGAGGATCAATAAAGAAACAGAGAATTTGAATAATACAATAAATGAGTTAGACTTAACAGACATTTATAGAATATTATACCCCACAACAGCAGGATACACATTTTTCTCAAGTGCTCATCGATCATTCTCAAACATGGACCATACGCTGGGTCACAAAGCAAGTCTCAATAAACTTAAAAAAGATTGGAATCATACAACACACTTTCTCAGATCATAAAGGAATGAAGTTGGAAATCAGTAATAGGCAGAGCCAGAAAATTCCCAAATACGTGGAGGCTCAACAACACACTCTTTAACAAACAGTGGGTCAAGGAAGAAATTATGAGAGAAATCAGTAAATATCTCAAGGCAAATGAAAATGAAAACACAACATATCAAAACTATGGGACTCAGCAAAGGCAGTGCTAAGAGGGAAATTTATTGCCCTAAATGCCTATATAAAAAAGAACAAAGAGCAAAAAATCGAGGAATTAACTGTCCACTTGGAAGAAACAGAGAAAGAACAGATAACTAACCCCAAAAAGCAAAGGGAAAGAAATAACAAAGATTAGAACAGAAATAAATGAAATTGAGAACATGAAAACAACTGAGAAAATCAATAAAACCAGAAGCTGGTTCTATGAGAAAATCAATCAGATTGATGGAAAGACTGAAAAAGAGAAGAGAGAGGATGCAAATAAATAAGATCAGAAATGGAAGAGGAGATATAACCACTGACCCCACAGACATAAAGGAAGTAATGACAGGATACTATGAACAACTTTATCCTAATAAATACAACAACGTAGATGAAACGGACAACTTCCTAGAAAGGCATGAACAACCAACTTTGACTTGAGAAGAAATAGATGACCTCAACAAACCAATCACAAGTAAAGGAACTGAATCAATCAGTCATCAAGAAGCCCCCATAAAAGAAAAGTCCAGGACCAGATGGCTTTACATGTGAATTCTACCAAACATTCCAGAAAGAATTAGTACCAACTCTGCTCAAACTCTTCAAAAAAACTGAAGAGGAGGGAAAGCTACCTAATTCATTCTATGAAGCCAACATCACCCTCATACCAAAGCCAGACAAAGATATTACAAAAAAAGAAAACTATAGACCAATCTCTCTAATGAATATAGATGCAAAAATCCTCAATAAAATTCTTGAAAATCGAATTCAGCAACACATTAAAAGAATTATACATCATGACCAAGTAGGATTCATCCCAGGTATGCAAGGATGGTTCAACATGAGAAAATCAATTAATGTAATATACCATATCAACAAATCAAAGCAGAAAAACCACATGATCATCTCGACTGATGCAGAAAAAGTATTTAACAAAATTCAACATTCTTTCCTGTTGAAAACAATTCAAAGGATAGGAATACAAGGGAACTTCCTTAAAATGATAGAGGGAATATATGAAAAACCCACAGCTAATATCATCCTCAATGGTGAAAAACTGAAAACTTTCCCCCTAAGATCAGGAACAAGACAAGGATGTCCACTATCACCACTGTTATTCAACATTGTGTTGGAAGTTCTAGCCAGAGCAATTAGACAAGAAAAAGAAATACAAGGCATGAAAATTGGAAAGGAAGAAGTAAAACTATCACTGTTTGCAGATGATATAATACTATATGTCGAAAACCCTGAAAAATTCACAGCAAAACTACTAGAGCTAATAAACAAGTACAGGTTACAAGATCAACACTCAAAAATCTGTAGTGTTTCTATACACTAGTAATGAACAATCTGAGGGGGAAATCAAGAAATGAATTCCATTTACAATTGCAACTAAAAGAATAAAATACTTAGGAATAAATTTACCTAAAGAGACAAAAGACCTATACAAAGAAAACTACAAGAAACTGTTAAAAGAAATCACAGAAGACCTAAATAGATGGAAGGGCATACCATGTTCATGGATTGGAAGACTAAATATAGTTAAGATGTCAATTCTACCTAAATTGATTTACAGATTCAATGCAATACCAATCAAAATCCCAACAACTTACTTTTTAGAAACAGAAAAACCAATAACCAAATTTATCTGGAAGGGCAGGGTGCACAGAATAGCTTAAAGTATCCTGAGGAAAAAAAATGAAGTCAGAGGTCTCACGCTGCCTGACTTTAAAGCATATTATGAAGCTCCAGTGGTCAAAACAGCATGGTACGGTCATAAAGATAGATATATCGACCAATGGAATCAAATAGAGTATTCAGATATAGACCCTCTCATCTATGGACATTTGATCTTTGATAAAGCAGTCAAGCCAACTCACCTGGGACAGAACAGTCTCTTCAATAAATGGTGCCTTGAGAGCTGGATATTCATATGCAAAAGAATGAAAGAGGACTCGTATCTCACACCCTATACAAAAGTTAACTCAAAATGGATCAAAGACTTACACATTAGGTCAAAGACCATAAAACAGTTAGAAGAAAATTTAGGGAAATACCTTATAAATCTTATACTTGGAGGCGGTTTTGTAGACCTTACACTCAAAGCAAGAGCACTGAAGAAATAAATAAATAAATGGAAATCCTCAAAATCAAACACTTTTGCGCATGAAAGAACTTCATTAAGAAAGTAAAATGACAGCCTACACAATGGGAGACAATATTTGGAAACGACATATCAGATAAAGGTCTAATATCTAGAATTTATAAAGAGATTGTTCAACTCAACAACAAAAAGACAGCCAATCCAATCACAAAATGGGAAAAAGACATGAACAGACACTTCTCAGAAGAGGAAATACAAATGGCCAAAAGGCACATGAAGAAATGCTCAACTTCTCTGGCCATTAGAGAAATGCACATCAAAACCACAATGAGATATCATCTCACACCCACCAGAATGGCCATGATCAACAAAACAGAAAATGACAAGTGCTGGAGAGGATGTGGAGAAAGAGGCACACTTATTCACTGATGGTGGGAATGTCAAATGGTGCAACCACTGTGGAAGGCAGTTTGGCGGTTCCTCAAAAAGCTGAATATAGAACTGTCATATGACCCGGCAATACCATTGCTAGGTATCTACTCAAGGGACATAAGGGCAAAGACACAAATGGACATTTGCACACCAATGTTTATAGCAGCATTATTTACAATTGCAAAGAGATGGAAACAGCCAAAATGTCCATCAACAGACGAGTGGCTAAACAAACTGTGGTATATACATATGATGGAATATTATGCAGCTTTAAAACAGAATAAACTTACCAAGCATGTAACAACATGGATGGACCTTGATAACATTATGCTGAGTGAGACTAGCCAAAAACAAAAGGACAAATACTGTATGGTCTCACTCATATGAACTGACATTAGTGAATAAACTTGGAATATTTCGTTGGTAACAGAGACCATCAGGAGATAGAAACAGGGTAAGATATTGGGTAACTAGAGCTGAAGGGATACAGATTGTACAACAGGACTGAATATAAAAACTCAGAAATGGACAGCACAATACTACCTAACTGTAATACAATTATGTTAAAACACTGAATGAAACTGCATGTGAGAATGATAGAGGGAGGAGGGCTGGGGGCATAAATGAAATAAGAAAGAAAGATAGACGTTAAAGATTGAGATGGTATAATCTAGGAATGCCTAGAGTGTATAATAATAGTGATTAAATGTACAAATTTTAAAAATGTTTGCACATGAGGAAGAACAAAGGAATGTATTACGGCAGGGTGTTGAAAATAGATGGTAATTAATATTTTAAAATTTCACCTTATGTGTGAGACTAAAGCAAAAAATATTTATTTGGTGCAAAATTTGTATTTTGACTAGTGCATTTCCTAATATAACTTATGTAATAGCTTGATTGAACACCATAAGTACTTGGAATCTTGGGTAGGACATGAGATTTTGTTGGTTTGTTCAGAGTGATGCCCCGATGAATCCCAGAGTGATTTGATCAGTGAGTGGAAATGTATTTGCAAGCCCTCTTTGGGGAATGGTGAGAGTGGGGAGAAATTCAACTTCCCCAAGTTGAATTCTTGATATTCTCACAAGCAGTGTGGACAACCAAAGCTATAGTCTGAGCCCCCAGTCTTGGGGTTTGTTCATATAAAACTTACCCCCACAAAGGATAGGTCAAGACGACTTAAAATTTAGGCCTAAGAGTCACCCCCAAGAGAGTCTCTTTCGTTGCTCATATGTGGCCTCTCTTTCCAGCCAACACAACACGCAAACTCACCACTCTTCCCCTGTCTACGTGGGACATGACTCCCAGGGGTGTGGACCTTCCTGGCAACATGGGACAGAAATCCTAGAATAAGCTGAGACTCAGCATCAAGGGATTGAGAAAACCCTAGAATGAGCTGAGACTCAGCATCAAGGGAATGAGAAAACCTTCTTGACCAAAAGGGGGAGGAGTGAAATGAGACAAACTGTCAATGGCTGAGAGATTCCAAACAGAGTCGAGAGGTTATCCTGGAGGTTACTCATACACATTAAGTAGATATCACCTTGTTATTCAAGATGTAACGGAGAGGATGGAGGGAACTGCCTGAAAATGCAGAACTGTGTTCCAGTAGCCATGTTTCTTGATGATGATTGTATGATACAGCTTTCACAATGTGACTGTGTGATTGTGAAAACCTTGTGTCTGATGCTCCTTTTATCTACCTTGTCAACAGATGAGTAGAACATATGGAATAAAAATAAATAATAGGGGGAGCAAATGTTAAAATAAATTTAGTTTGAAATGCTAGTGATCAATGAAAGCGAGGGGTAAGGGGTATGGTATGTATAATCTTTTTTTTTCTGTTTTCGTTTTATTTCTTTTTCTGCTGTCTTTTTCTTTTTCTGAATTGATGCAAATGTTCTAAGAAATGATGAATATGCAACTAAGTGATGATATTGTGAATTACTGATTATATATGTAGAACGGAATGATCACATGTTAATGTTTTAGTTTACTTGTTAATTTTTTTAATTAATAAATAAATAAATTTTAAAAAAAAGAGTACATAGGCATGCCACCAACTGGGAGAAGACATCAGCAATACACATAACCAATTAACTTATGAAGAGCTTTTCCAAATCAAAAATAATATGAACAAACCAATAAAAAGAGGGGGAAAAGACTTAATCCGGCCCGTCACAAAAGAGGGTATCCAAACAGCCAACAAGCATAGCCAACAGCAATAAGCCAATGACTCCTAACTGGTCATCAGGAAAATGGAAAGTAAAACTACAAAGAGATATTACTACATATCCAACAGTACAGGTAAAATTAAAATGACTTACAATATTAAAATCTGACAAGGACATAAAGCAACTTCGATTATCATGCCCTGCTTACTAAGGACTGACTGATATTCCCCCACAATGGCATACTCAAGTTCTAAAGCCAAGTCCTGTGAATGTGAACTCATTCATAAATAGTATCTTCAAAGACCTTATTTGTTAAGGTGAGGCCAAACTGAATCAGGGTGACTGACCCTCAATTCAGTATGAACTGAGTCCTTATAAGCAGAGGAAATCTGGGCACAGAGTAGGAGAAGAGAAGGAGGAGGAATGAGAGAAATGGCCAGGTGACAAAGGTAGAGACTGAGTTATAAATTGCCAACAAGCCACCAACAGACTTCAGAGAAAACATGATCCACCTTGATTTTGGACTTCTATCCTCCATGAGACAATAAACTCCTATTGTTTAAGCTAACCAGTATACAGCATTTTTTAGAGCAGCTCTGGTAAACTTAAACACTGCTGTGCATGTATAAAGTGGTACAATCACTTTGGAAAATTATCCATATCTTCTAAAGCTACTCATATACCTGTCCTAAAACTCAGGAATTCTATTCTCGGGTATTTATCCAAGAGAAATAAATAAATATGTGCAAAAATGTTCAATGAATACTGGCATCCTTCATAACAGCCTAAAATTAGATACAACTCAAATGTCTATCAAGAGGAGAATTGAGATTGAATATTGTGCTACTATAAAAAGGAATGAAGGGCGGGCCATGGTGGCTCAGCAGGTAAGAGTGCTTGCCTGCCATGCCCAAGGACCTGGGTTCGATTTCAGGTGCCTGCCCATGTAAAAAAAAAAAAAAAAGAATGAAGAGAGGGTTGGGGTACAAGGGTAGTTCAGTGGTAGAATTCTCCCCTGCCATGCGGGAGACCCAGGTTTGATTCTTAGACCATGCACTTCTCAAAAAAAACAAACAAAAACCCAAACAAACAAAAATTCGACAAACAGTGCTGCAATAACGGGATACTCACACGGAAAAATAATGAAATGTGACACCGCCATATAGGATACAAAATACAAAAAAAAAGGAATGAAATTGTAAGGCAGGCATGCAACTATGTAAATGAAACTGTGGGACATTTGGTGAGGCAAAATAAGCCAGAAACAAAAAAGCAATTATTATCTGGTCTCTTAGAAAATGCTTATAAGGAAACAGAGGCATAGATTATAAGCTGTAATCTGCTGACCCATGCTGCCGACTCTCATGCCAACCTATGGGCTCCAGGGAACCCAGGCTACAATGAACTGTGGCTGGAGCAGCAAGGGTCAGCAGAATTGTGGCTGGGATGACCCAGACATGTTTCCAGACTATGGCCTGCCACTGATGGGGAAGAACAGAGTGGGGGCATGGTTTTAATAGCCTTGGTCTTGTGGTGTCAGGGCAGGGATGGCCAAGAGGATGGGAGAGGGCTAGACATCTCTGGTAAGAATCAGATAGTAACCTACCTTGAAGGTGGCTGGCTGTGGCCCATCTAATAGACCCCTGCTCACAATGGGGCCCCTTAGGTGCCAGTATAGTTAGGCAACCAATCCGGGTACAGGCAGACCAGGCTGGACCTGTGCCCTGGCATGACATGCACATAGATCTGCGAAAGGAGAAGTTAAGAACAGAGCAGAGTGGGTGAGGACAGGCAACACATCAGCACCACAGCTGGAGTGGGAAGGTGGTCCAAGATCATTTCCTCATTCACAAAACCCTGGCTAAAGCCCCAGACATTAGGGATTTTGTCACTGTGTACCAGAGCTAGATGCAAAACAAATGCTCATTCCTCAGTTTCTTCAGCACAGACCGTAGCAGTATTTCTTGGTCTGGCTGGCAAAGAGCATGCAACACATGGTGTGGTAGGCTGGGTCCTAATCACTTGCAGTATTGGCATGACACCCATTCTTCCCAAACTCATGCCAACAGACTTGACCTTCTTGATGGTGAGGCTGACATCTTGTCTGGACAGATGGCAAATTTTCCTTTTCCCTGGTAGACCACTAGCCTGTTCAGGCCCAGAACTCAATGCTATCTCCAATATTCATGCTTCACTCTAGCAGGAAACCTGGGATAGGTGTTTTAAAGTGAACCTTGATGACCCTTGTCTTGTCCTCACGGTTTGAGACAAGCATGTAGGTCTGAACGACCAGGCTGCTGTCAATTCAAGCTAAGAGGTAGACATGCTGCTGGGAAGGCCCAGGAAATGCTTGGGTGACATCAGGGTGAAGCTGAACCGTCAGGTGTCATGGCTGATGGTCTTTCTGTCAGTTGAGCTGTGTGGGTACATTATGTCTGGGCTCTCAAGGATGATGACTGAGGCCAGTGCTGGAACAGCTTTATGAAAACTGTAGAGGAACCAAATTGGGGAGAGCACCACATGGTCCAACATACTTAGCTGAGCCCTTATGGTGGCACTGTGCCATTCACTCCACCACTGCTGCTGCCTCGATCACCAGATGTCCATGACCAGGACCCAGTTCAATTTGTTTTGATACCTAGCCCAAGGCAACCACCTTAAATTCTACTCTAGTGATCTCATTTTTCATGCATGTGAAAATGTATCTCCCAGCCACACAAGTATGAAAAGAAATCTAAAAAATAATGTTATACATGTACACTCATTAGAGTAGCACACTAAAAGCAATAATCTATTAATAAGAAGAAAAATGCTGGGTTTTTTAATACTTACCACAAGCTTTAGAAGCAGCAACACAAATTTCTTCAGCAACATACTCCCCAGCTGGAAACTTAAGGTAATCTCCCTCAGCTTTCCCAAGAGAGTGATAAAGATACACTTGAAGGACTGGATCTATTTGCTTCAAAGAACTAGCATTTCCAGGAATATCACCATTTTGATGTATAGGAGATGTGGCTGTTCCTTCCATTTCAGTCATTGTAAGACAAGCCATTTCCATGCAGTCTTTTTCAGAACATCTGTCTATAACAGAAAACAATAAAGTTATACATGAAAGTAATATTCATAAGGTATTCTTTATATGCAAAGAAGTCTTCTAGACAGCAAGCACTCTGTCAAAGTCATTACTGAATAAATATTGTGTCTTACTACATAAAGGTACAGCAAGAGAATATAAGCTTCCTGTGGACAAGGACCATAAAACTCAAATTTACAAAGCTGAGGAGCCATAATATAAATATATAATATACTAAAAAACACACAAACAAAACCAGGTATAGGCATCTGAAGAAGAGTCGTCATAAGGCAACATGATTACTCAACAAATTAATTACTCTGACAATTGCTTATTGGTATCTAAAGAGGAAAAATGACTATTTCAAGTTGGTATAATCTGATGAGTTTTATTAGAAAAGACTAGATTTCAAAAGACTGATCTTGAACAAAGGATTGAATTTGGATGGATGGAGGACGAAGAGCATTCCAGGAGAATAGAACTGTGCTGATGAATACAAAGATAAGAAGGTACAAGGTACATTCAGTAATTTGTTGAGCTAAAGTGAAGTATTTGAAGAACTACACCATAGAGGAAAGGATTAATAGTATACGGCAAGATTGCTAGCAGCCTACCCAATATGTATTTTCCATTTTCCTTGTCAGAGCCCCAATTTTGTTGGGGACAACATTATGTCCAACAAAACCTGTACTTCGCTGCAGACGCATAGCCACGTGAGCCAGTTTCAACAAATAAGATAAAAGTGGAAGTTGTTGGGTGGTTCTTCCAGGAACACTTCTGTAAAGGAGGCTGACTTAACTGGCATGCATCCTTTTGCTCTTTCCCCTTTACCTTCTTCCTTCCTGAAGCCGAATATGAATTTGGGATAGGCAGTCATTGTAAAACCATGAGGCAATCATGTAGGAAAGGTCAAGAGAATAACAGACATGTCATCCCTAAGCAACTGAATCAATGTTGGGGAGCTCCTGCCATCAGACATATTTTTTTACTTGCAAATGAATGCAATACTAACCAATATATGTGAAAATTAAGGAAAGCTTGAATGTCAGGCCAACGGATTTAAACTTTATCCCATAGAACAGGATGAGTGATGAAGGTGAAGCAATAAACACAAAGCCACCACAGTAGTCTAGGTAGCAGTAAGATCTTGAACTGAAGGAGCAATAGTTTGGATAATGAGAAGTAATGAGAGCAAGACTTGATTTTCCTTCTTCTGGGAGAATATTCTAAAATGTTTTTAATGTTTGTCTGAGAGCACTAATTCAGTCAGTTTTGGTTTGTTGAAAATGCCCTTATTTGCTTAAAGCATATTTTTGCTAAATACAGGATTTTTATTAGAGATGTGGGTTTACAAAACAGTATGGATAAAATATATATGTCCATATACCATCCAGCCCTATGCAATAATCTTGTCCACAGGGATCTTGATCATTTCTCCCTCCCACGAGACATCACACTGGTCCATTATATTGATGATATCATGTTGATTGGACCTAGTGAGCAAGAAGTAGCAACTACTCTAGACTTACTGGTAAGGTATTTGTGTGTCAGAGGATGGGAGATAAATCCAACAAAAATACAGGGGCCTTCCACGTCAGCGAAATTTCTAGGTGTCCAGTGGTGTGGGGCATGTCGAGATATCCCTTCTAAGGTGAAAGAGAAGTTGCTGCATCTAGCCCCTCCTATGACCAAAAAAGAGGCACAACGCCTAGTTGGTCTTTTTGGGTTTTGGAGACAACATATTCCTCATTTGGGTGTGCTACTCTGGCCCATTTATCAAGTGACCAGAAAAGCTGCTAATTTTGAGTGGGGACCTGAACAAAAGGAGGCTCTGCGACAGGTCCAGGCTGCTATACAAGCCGCTCTGCCACTTGGGCCATACGATTCAGCAACTTCTGGTGCTGGAAGTGTCAGTGGCAAATACAGATGCTGTCTGGAGCCTTTGGCAGGTCCCTATAGGAGAATCACAATGCAGACCCTTAGGATTTTGGAGCAAAGCCTTACCATCTGCAGATAACTACTCTCCTTTTGAGAAACAGCTTTTGGCCTGCTACTGGGCCTTAGTAGAGACTGAACGCTTAACCACAGGCCACCAAGTTACCATGAGATCTGAGTTGCCTATCACAAGCTGGGTGTTGTCTGACCCACCAAGCCATAAAGTTGGGCATGCGCAGCAGCACTCTATTGTAAAATGGAAATGGTAAATATGAGATGGGGCTAGAGCAGGTCCTGAAGGCACAAGTAAGTTGCATGAAAAGTAGCCCAAATGCCCACAGTCTCCACTCCTGCCAAATTACCTTTTCTTTCCCAGATCAGAGCTATAGCCTCTTGGGGAGTTCCTTACAGTGAATTGACTGAGGAAGAGAAAACTCAGGCCTGGTTTATAGATGGTTCAGCATGATATGCAGGTTCCACCCGAAAGTGGACAGATGCAGCATTACAACCCCTTTTGGGGGAGTCCTTGAAAGACAGTGGTGAGGGAAAATCCTCCCAGTAGGCAGAACTTCGGGCAGTGCACCTGGTTGTTCATTTTGCTTGGAAGGAAAACTCGCTGGAGGTACATTTGTATACTGACTCATGGGCTATTGTTAATGGTTTAGCTGGATGGTCAGGGACTTGGAAAGACCATAATTGGAAAATTGGTGACAAAGAGGTCTGGGGAAGAAGTATGTGGATAGACCTTTCTGAGTGGGCTAAAAACATGAAGATATTTGTGTCCCATGTGAGTGCACACCAGAGGGTGACTTCAGCAGAGGAAGGTTTTAATAATCAAGTGGATAAGATGACCCGTTCTGTAGATACCAGTCAGCCTCTTTCCCCAGCAACTCCTGTCATTGTCCAATGGGCTCATGAACAAAGTGGCCATGGTGGTAGGGATGGAGGTTATGCATGGGCTCAGCAACATGGACTTCCACTCACCAAGGCTGACTTGGCTACAGCCACTGCTCAGTGCCCAATCTGCCAGCAGCAGAGACCTACACTCAGCCCCCGATATGGCACCATTCCCTGAGGTGACCAGTTACATGGTGGCAGGTTGATTACATTGGACCACTCCCTTCATGGAAGGGGCAGTGATTTGTTATAACTGGAATACACATGTACTCCAGATATGGGTTTACTTTTCTGCACGCAATGCTTCTGCCAAAACTACCATCCATGGGCTTACAGAATACCTTATCCATTGTCATGGTATTCCACATAGCATTGTTTCTGATCAAGGAACACACTTTACAGCAAATGAAGTACGGGAATGGGCACATGCTCATGGAATTCTCTGGTCTTAGCATGTTCCCCATCATCCAGAAGCAGCTGGATTGATAGAACGGTAGAATAGCCTTTTGAAAACTCAATTACATTGCCAACTAGGTGGCAATACCGTGAAAGCCTGGGTTAATGTTCTCCAGGAAGCTGTATATGCTCTGAATCAGTGTCCGCTGTATGGTGCTGTTTCTCCCATAGCCAGGATTCATGGGTCCAGGAACCAAGGGGTGGAAATGGTAGTGGTACACTCACTATTACCCCTAGTGATCCACTAGGAAAATTTTGCTTTCTGTCCCTGAAACCCTCAGCTCTGCTGGTCTACAGGTTTTAGTTCCAAAACGGGGAATGCTTCCACCAGGAGAAACAACGATTCCATTGAACTGGAATCTAAGACTGCCACCTGGTCACTTTGGGATTCTTACGCCACTGGATCAACAAGCCAAGAAGGGGATTTACATTATTGTTTGGGGTGACTGACCCTGACTATCAGGGGGAAGTAGGACTGCAACTACATAATGGAGGTAAAGAAGAGTTTTCTTGGAATACAGGAGATCCCCTAGGGCGTCTTTTAGTACTACCAGGCCTTGTGATTAAAATCAACGGGAAACTGCAACAACCCAATCCAGGCAGAACTACCAATGGCTCTGAAACTTCAGGAATGAAGGTATGGGTCACCCCACCCATAAGTTATTCTGAACTTATCCTTGCTAGTTGCTTAGGAGTTCCCCTGTTTGCAGTTTGAATGCCCACCTACTTCCGAAAGACAGACCTTCTCTCTTTTCCATATGTTCCACTGTTGGATTTAAAGCAGGTAAGCCTTTGCCTGGGCCATTTTCCCCAACTATTTCCTATACTGTTTTTGTTGCCTCAAGCTGCTTTTATCTAGAGGGCAAATTCTGGGATGGGAGGCAAACCAGAGAAGAGATTCCCAAGTCAATTTTTCCCAGCCAGAACAAAGCTAGGTACCCACAAAAGCTTCAAACTATCCTGGAGAAAGGAAGAGGGGAGGGGCCAGGAAGAACATCAGGAGCTTCACGCATGGCTCTGCAAGGTTGAGTTTTTTTCACCTGCCCATCAAATGTAGCCCTTCAACTGTTCTTCACAACACTGAAGCTTATATTTTCATGTCTCATCCAGCGCCTTTGTCTGGGCAGGCTAGAAAAATTGCCATAATGGCCACCCTCAGAGCTAGAGCCCTAGCGATCTGAAGTTGTTAATCAAAACTCATGATCAGCAATCAGCCCCTGCCCACTCCAGATCTTAGGGAAGTGGACTTTTATGTCCATTTCTGGCACCAGCAAACTGCGCTTAGAGGCTGGAGTCCTCTAATGGCCAGTCTTGAGAATGGGGGATGGGCACTGGTAACCACCAAAGAGGGAAAGTCTTTACTATAATTTACTAGCCTCTTTCCACAGCTCTTCCCTGGATGCTGCACAGTGTTCTACTGGACTCTAAAGTTTTGAAACAGTGATTCAGATAGTTTCTGCCTGCGTAATAGCTATTCTGGTGGAAGGCCTGGTTCCTGGAGGCTCATACTCCATCTTCCAACAATCCCCACATCTAAGTATAGATTTTATATTGGCAGTTATCATTCTTTCAGTAGAAAGTATCATCCACAATATGGCGAGTCTCAAAAAGTAACATATGGAATTACTATGTGATATGGCAATTCCACTCATGGGTATACAACCAAAGCAAGTGAAAACAGGGACCCAAACAGATACTTGTATACCAATGTTCATAGAAGCATAATACCTAATAGCCAAAGGTGGAAAAGGTCCAAGTGTCTGCCAAGAAATGAATGGATAAATGATAAATGACAAAGGTATCATTACAGGGAAATGGGGGAAAGATGATCATTTTTACTGGTTTCTGGCTGTTGGACTGAAGGTGTCTGATTCCTCACTAGCTGTTGGCCTCCCTCACTGCCTTGCCATATGGGCCTGTACACAGGGAAGATCACAAAAAGGTGGCTCATTTCCATCAGTGCTTTCAAGAGAGAGAATAAGAAATGGCAAGCACGATGGAAGTCAAGAGTCTTTTTGTAACCTAATTTGTAAAGTGACATCCCATCATTTTTTGGCACATTCTATCCATTAGAATCAAGTCATTAGGTCTGTCCTTCACTCAAAGAGAAGTGATTAGGGGCGGCGCTTCCGGCGGGCAGCTGAGGCGGACAGAGGAATTGTTCCCACTCCTGCTGTGTCTGCAAGGCAGAGCAAGGAGGAGCACGCCCAGGCCTAGGACTCCAGAGTGCCAGGGCAAGGGATGCCCTAATGAACACACATACAGGTCTGTTCTAGTTTGCTAGCTGCTGGAATGCAATATACCAGAAACAGAATGGCTTTTAAAAAGGGGAATTTAGACTTCCAGAGAAGATGGTGGCTTAGTAAGACGCGCGGGTCTTAGTTCCTCCTCCAGAACAGCAACTAAAGAAACAGAAACAATATGAAACAGCTCCCGGAGCCACGACAGAGACCAAAAAGACAGCGTACCCCATTCTGGAATGGCTGAATGGGCAGGGAGAATCCGCTGCGGTGAGATACCTGACGGGCGCGCGTTTTCCCGGCCGGAGCGGCTGGCGACTGGGGTCCCCTCCACGCACGTGGCTCCCCGGTCTGACTGGGAACATTGGATAGCGGGGCCCTCCCGCCACGCTTGGCATCTCGGGCCAGCTGGGCAATTTGGACCGGCACTCCCCCAAGCCGCGGCGGCCGGCGAACACCCTCCACGCGCGGTTTCCCGGGCCGACTGCGAGATTCGGATTGGCAAGTTAAAGGAGCCACAGCATCTTTTACTGGTGGGCCCCACAGACAGACGAGCACCACGAGTGCCACCTACTGGGCAGGAAAAGAAAAACAGAGCCCAGAGATTTCACAGAAAAACCTTTCAACCAGCCGGGTCCCACACCCAGGGAAATCTGATCAAATACCCAGACACCAGCAGAAAATAATGGATGACGCTCGGAAAATTGAAGATATGGCCCAGTCAAAGGAACAAACCAATAGTTCAAATAAGATACAGGAGCTGAAACAACTAATGCTGAATATACGAACAGAAATGGAAAAACTCTTCAAAAACCAAATCAATAAATTGAGGGAGGACATGAAGAAGACATGGGCTGAACAAAAAGAAGAAATAGAAAATCTGAAAAAACAAATCACAGAACTTATGGGAGTGAAGGACAAAGAAGAAAAAATGGAAAAAACAATGGATACCTACAATGGTAGATCTAAAGAGGCAGAAGCTACAATTAGTGAATTGGAGGATGGAACACCTGAATTCCAAAAAGAAACAGAAACTATCGGGAAAAGAATGGAAAAACTTGAGCAGGGGATCAGGGAACTGAATGACAATATGAAGCGCACAAATATACGTGTTGTGGGTGTCCCAGAAGGAGAAGAGAAAGAAAAAGGAGGAGAAAAACTAATGGAAGAAATTATCACTGAAAATTTCCCAACTCTTATGAAAGACCTAAATTTATAGATCCAAGAAGTGCAGCGCACCCCAAAGAGAATAGACCCAAATAGGCGTTCTCCAAGACACTTACTAGTTAGAATGTCAGAGGTCAAAGAGAAAGAGAGGATCTTGAAAGCAGCAAGGGAAAAACAATCTGTCACATACAAGGGAAACCCAATAAGACTATGTGTAGATTTCTCAGCAGAAACCATGGAAGCTAGAAGACAGTGGGATGATATATTTAAATTACTAAAAGAGAAAAACTGCCAACCAAGACTTCTATATCCAGCAAAATTGTCCTTCAAAAACGAAGGAGAAATTAAAACATTTATAGACAAAAAGTCACTGAGAGAATTTGTGACCAAGAGACCAGCTCTGCAAGAAATACTAAAGGGAGCACTAGAGTCAGATACGAAAAGACAGAAGAGAGAGGTATGGAGTAAAGTGTAGAAAGAAGGAAAATCAGATATGATATATATAATACAAAAGCCAAAATGGTAGAGGAAAATATTATCCAAACAGTAATAACACTAAAAGTTAATGGACTGAATTTCCCAATCAAAAGACACAGAATGGCAGAATGGATTACGACCCAGCAATACCACTGCTAGGTATCTACTCAAAGGACTTAAGGGCAAAGACACAGACGGACATTTGCACACCAGTGTTTATAGCAGCATTATCTACAATTGCAAAGAGATGGAAACAGCCAAAATGTCCATCAACAGACGAGTGGCTAAACAAACTGTGGCGTATACCTACGATGGAATGTTATGCAGCTTTAAGACAGACTAAACTTATGAAGCATGTAATAACATGGATGGACCTAGAGAACATTATGCTGAGTGAGTCTAGCCAAAAACTAAAGGACAAATACTGTATGGTCCCACTGATGTGAACCGACATTCGAGAATCAGCTTGGAATATATCATTGGTAACAGAGACCAGCAGGAGTTAGAAACAGGGTAAGATAATGGGTAATTGGAGCTGAAGGGATACAGACTGTGCAACAGGACTAGATACAAAAACTCAAAACTGGACAGCACAATAATACCTAAGTGTAATGTAACTATGTTGGAACACTGAATGAAGCTGCACCTGAAATATAGTTTTTTGTTTGTTTGTTTGTATCTTTTGTTTTTTTTTCTTTTTCCTTTTTTTATATATATGTATATTTTTATTAGTATTATTATCTTAATTCTCTTCTCTGTATTAACATTCTATATCTTTTTCTGCTGTTTTGCTAGTTCTTTTCCTAAATCGATGCAAATGTACTAAGAAATGATGATCATACATCTATGTGATGATACTAAGAATTACTGAGTGCATGTGTAGAATGGAATGATTTCTAAATGTTGTGTTAATTTCTTTTCTTTTTTTAGATTAATAAAAAAAAATTAAAAAAAAAAAAAAAGAGAAGCGATTACACAAAGGCACGAATATAAGGAGGCAGGATCATTGGGAGCCATCTCAGAAGCTGCCTACCCTACTTCCTGATTTGGAGAAATGCCTCACTAAACAGATAGATCGTCGTTGTTCTTTTTACTCTTTTTTTTTTCTTTTTAAAAACACTACATCCACAAAGCAAAAACTCTCTGTTTTTCCTTTCCCCCTTTCCCTGGTAACCTCTAATCACTTTTTGTCTCTGAGACTTTGCTATTTCTAGATACCTCATATAAGTGATATCACACAATATTTGTCCTTATCTGTTTTTCTTATTTCTCTCAACATAATATTTTCAAACTTCATCCATGTTGTTGCATATCTCAAAACCTCATTCCTTCTTATGCTAAATAATATTTCATTTTGTGTATATACCACATCAGATATGTTGCAGATTCCATCACAAAGCAGGAGATGCTTGACTCCATCTCAGTGTTCCAAACTCTGTGCCAAATGATCTCCTAAGCCTACAGTTTATTCAAAGATATAGCACCAGATAGCATTTGCTCAGGAGGTTCCCCTCCAAACAGTCTGGAAAGAAATGAATGCTGGCAGGAAGAGTAACGTCCTGGACATGGCTCTGGTCCTTGTTATACCACTGTGCTGAACTCCTAGAATCCAGTGCCTGGTTCTAATACAAGGAATCTAGCAAGTCTGACACTTTGGTCCCACTTGCTATTTTACATGTATAATCCATGAATATATTCAGCTTATTCTATTTTTATTCTGGCTATAATTTTTATGTCTTCCCTTTTTATATTTTGAGATAACATAACTGTAAGTTTAAAACAGAAAGGATGTTAAATCATCACATCGACATGCCTTCCTCACTAAGCTTAATGCTTCAAAATGAGAGATATCTGGTTCTTTCTTTCCCTTGAACACTTGGAAGTCATTAAGGGTTATTAATTTTAATATTATTATTTCTCAGGGAATAGGGAAGACTGAGAAGAGGGAGAGAGATGGGGAATAGCTGGTGAGTGGAGCAATCAAAACACACATAATATTTATGAATTAAGTTCACCATCTTTGATGGGGGC
Source organism: Tamandua tetradactyla (assembly GCF_023851605.1). Classification (NCBI taxonomy): domain Eukaryota; kingdom Metazoa; phylum Chordata; class Mammalia; order Pilosa; family Myrmecophagidae; genus Tamandua; species Tamandua tetradactyla. The sequence continues at coordinate 93,027,048 of NC_135328.1, forward strand.
AGTTCGGGGCACCCCAAACCAATAAAATAGTAACATCACAGATCGCCATAACAGATACAATAAAAATGAAAAAGTCTGAAATACTGTGAGAATTACCAAAATGTGACATGGAGACAGGAAGTGAGAGCACATGCTGTTAAAAAAACACAAGGTTGCCACAAACCTTCAAGTTGTAAAAAAAATGCAGCATCTGTGAAGCACAATAAAACAAGGCATGCCTGTGTGTGTGTGTGTGTGTGTGTGTGTGTGTGTGTGTGTGTGTGTATATATATATGAAAGCTTGCTATTATGACACAAATAATACTACAGATCACTGGTGAAAGAAGTGACTCTTAAAGGATATTGAGACAACTGGTTAGTCATATGGAAAAGAAAAATGAAACTGGATTCCTATTTCACACTAGACGCACAAAAATCTATTTCAGAGAGTTTAAAGATTTGATGAATCTATGAAAGGCATAACTTAATTTTTTAAAGAAACATATGATAATATCTTTCTGGTAGAGAAGAATTTCTTCAAGAAGATGTAAAAAATACTAAGCATCGAAGAAAAATTGATATTTTCAACTGCATTACAATTAAAAACTGCTATTCATCGAAAGATACCATAAAAACATAAAAGGAAGCCACAAACTGGGCTTGTCTACTTGCAACATATACAGGGTATGCATACATATTATGTATGTATGTATATTATATGTATATACGAGTTTTGCAAAATCTTAATTTTTGCCTGAAGGCTCAAAGTCTAACACTGATAAGAAACATATACCAGTTGTTTTCCTTATAGCATCAAGCTTACTTCATTTTCAAGAAAATGTTTGTCACATATATCAGAATAACTATAGTTCATCAGTCAATCAATTGTTTCAAGTAAAAATCAAGCTCCCATGAAAAAAGCAGCTGGTCAGCTCCAACTCAAAAAAAATCACACAAGTGCTTCTCCTCCTGACTCCATAGTGGCTAAGTATGAAGTACTCAGTATGAAGTGTTTTATGTGTTTATCCCATTTTTTCATACAAAAATTTTTAAGAATTTATACTAATGGGAAAAATTAATAAAACTAGTTTTTACTGGTTCATCGAGATATTTTTAAGTGACAAATTGTTTTGCGTGCATGGCAAGAAAGAATAATTATGACTCCAATTTTATGCCACTGTTTTTATTTGTGCTAAAATGCTAGCAGTTTTACCCACTATTCCCTTTGCACCATCTGTACAAATGTCAACACAGTGAAAAAGGCATGTAACAACTCAGCATTATTATGAAAATCTTTTTAACTTCATTAACCCCTTGAACAGGCTTGAAGGATCCCCAGGCATCTGTCAGAGATTACGCTCTGAGACCCGCTGCTCTATAATTTAGCAATCTACTCCCGTTTACAAACCCTATAGAAATCCATAAGAAGTACACTAAGACACAGTACAAGAATACTAACTGCACCTCAGTTCATTTAGCAAAAAAACTGAAAACAATTCAAATTACCAAGAGAATGGATAAGCAATTGTAGTACATTCACACCACAGAATATACCTCTCACTATGAACTACAGTTTTATGCACTTGGGATAAATCTTATAAATACAATGTTGTGAAAACAGTCAGGTTTCAGAAGACTATAAGCTGTTTAATACCATTCTCACAAATCTCAAAAATAAAGTAGTATATTATTTAAACATATAGGTGGGTATTAAAACAAACAAAAGAGATCAAAGGCAAGAAGGTGTTAAAGGCAAAAATCCAATACAATGGTTACCTCTGCAGGATAGCCAGGGGATGGCTAGAAGTGTAGCACGATGGTAGGCAGAAGTTACTGGTAATGTTCTAGTTTATGGGATGGGTGTGGTTTTATGGATGTTCTTCTTAACTCGCATATATGTTACACCGCCTCTCTTTTCACAGGTTTTCCTCCTTTACATACAATGAAATGCACAAATCTTAAGTGTACCATTCAATAAGTTTGGACAAATGCATATAATTGTATAACCAAGACCCCTATTCAAGATTTCAAATGTTATCCTCATCCTAGAAAGTTCTCTCATTCCTCCCCATCAATCTCTTTCCTGCCCATCTGAGCAGCAAGCAATGTTTTACGTTTTTTACACCACTGATTAGATTATTTTTGCTTTATCAATTTTCTCGTCCCAATAGAATGAAAGATTCTTGAAGGTGGGAACCCGTACATCTTATTCACCACTGTACTCCTAGTGCCTACAATAGTGCCTACCAAATGGTAGTTGTTAAATAAAGAGTAAATAATGCCTATAATAAATTTGAATTAACTTGTGCTTCATATATAAAATTGAAAAAAATAAAATGCACAATACAAAATTTTGAAAGTTAGTATTTTAACAGTTAACGCATATATTTCATAATTCTAAGAGATACAAATTTTCAGATTAATAACCATGAGGAAATAATAAAACTTACAGAATGAAAAGTTACTAAAATAATTATAAATCTAAAATAACTTTTAATCCTTTCTACTGCGAACTGGTTATGACAATGAATCTCATGTAACTTCGAAAATGAAATTAATGAATTAAATCTCAGATTTTCCTCCCACCACTTAAAAATCTATAAATTCTAATCAATTCGTATATAATCTAAGTACTAAATGAATAGAATAATTAAATGACAAGGAGTGAATGATTATAATCACTAAAAACAAACATAGGCTTTAAAAGTTTCATAGAAGAATTAAGATATGGCATGTCCTCAAAGAAAAAACAGAAGTCAAACAAGTAAAGCAAAACAGAGGACATTATTGGCACAGAGAAAAAGCATGAAAAACATGTAAAGTGGAATGCACACAGGATGTTCCTGGAACCAAGTGGAGACAAGTTTGGCTGGACTGGCAGGTTCATATAGGTCACTGCTACTAAACTTTTCCACCGAAATGGCCCAAATGGAGATGAAGCACTCTGAAGAAGTAGTCAAGAGTATAAAATGTATTTTTGAAATTTTAAAAATATTTAAAAATTCATGTAATTTTATATGCTACTCCAAAATATATCCGTTTTGGTTTATTTTTTTAATTACCAAATTTTGATATTCTAAATAAATGTACCATGGTTTTTCTGCTGCTACTCGTATAATGATAAACCTAGATAACGGTGAAGTGAAACTTTATAGAATTTTTCATCACCAAAGAATATAATAAAATTAGAAAAAAAGGTACTTTGGATCATTTTCTTATTGAGCATGAAAAGAGATGTCTTAACAAACATATTCATACTTTTGAGATAACAAAAAATTTGGCCAGTGTTTCTTTACTTTCTTTCATCCCTAAATCCAATCTATCAACAGGAACCAATAATTTTACTTCCAAAATATATTTCTAATACATTCACTCCTTTTCATCTCCATTACTACCACCATAGAATATAAGAGCATCATACCTCGCCCAAACTATTGTAATATCCTCTTAAATCTACTTTACCTTCCAACAACCCAATCCCCACATAGAAGCCACAGCCATACTTTAAAATGTAACTCAAATACCGTCTGAAAATCCTAACAGGATTTCCACCACATTTAAAATAAAAGTCTCTGAATCCTATATTAGCAGTAGTACAGCCACTGTGTACTACCCCAACATCATTACATATCTCTTCTTATATGCTCTTTCCACCATGGAATTATAATAGTCTATAATTCAATAAAAAGGACTTCATCTGCCATCTTCAACAATCTATTCTCATACCTAGAAAAGTCTTGAAATGTAGGGGATGCTTAAAAAATATTTAAGGAATGAATGTCATGTTCATAAATCACCATAAAATTCAATATAGTATAATTAAAAGCATTAGGTGTGTTATTCAGGGATAGGGTTCTAAGACTGGGTTGACTGCCTTAAGAAGTTTGGAAGAGTTGTAAGCATTCCCCTCCCACCTCAAACATCAATGAATTGTGGTATAATAATTTAAGAATCCTCTAAAACATGGACTTCCTATAATGACAAAGTAACTTGCACTGAGCAAATGCTCAATTAAAAACTCTGAAAAAAAATTTTACGAACACTCCCTGAAGGTAGTGGCAAGTGAATGAAAGCACACAAAAACTGGAGGGGATTCAACTGTTGAAAAGAGAAACAAACTGTTCTAGTTTGCTAGCTGCTGGAATGCAACACACCAGAGACAGATTGGCTTTTAATAAAAGGGGATTTATTTTGTTGGTTCTTCAGAGGAAAGGCAGCTAACTTTCCACCGAGGTTCTTTCTTACGTGGAAGGCACAAGATGGTCTCTGCTGGTCTTCTCTCCAGGCCCCTGGGTTCCAACAACTTTCCCGGGGTGACTTCTTTCTGCATCTCCAAAAGCCTGGGCTGAGCTGCAAGTGCTGAGATGAGGAATGCTGAGCTGCTAGCTGTGCTACATTGCCATCTCTCATTTAAGCACCAGCCAATTATGTCAAACGTCACTCATTGCAGCAGACACGCCTCCTAGCCGACTGCAGATGTAATTAGCAACAGCTGAGGTTCACGTGCCATTGGCTTATGTCCGCAGCAACAGAACTAGGTATGCTCACCTGGCCAAGTTGACAACTGAATCTAACTAACACACAAACTGACTTCTTAAATGCCTACCCATGTAATGTTTGTGTCAAATTACATGAAGAAAAAATATAAAGTGAGAAACAGACAAATTCACTTTTTTTTTTTTTGCATGGGCAGGCACTGGGAACTGACAAATTCACTTTTATAGCTGTAAATTTCAATGTTCTTCTCTCTCTCGAATCAAGAAAAATAAAAATATATTAAAAAGTGAGAAAGGAACTACAGACCAAGATGGTGGCACAAGACACTCCAGGATGCAATTACCACACAGAAACTTTGAACAACTAGCAAAAACTGGCAGAGCCATCCACCTCATAACTCCAGAAAACAATTAAAGGGTTGGAGTAACTAGGCAAGTACAGAATTAAGAAAATGCAACCTTCAAAAACAGAAGAAGTATGTGAGGCCATTGTGGCCACTCCCTTACACCTCCACAATGAGGTGTGGAGCAGGCCTACACTCCCATTGTGGGACCCTGCTCCTGTTCTGGAAGGAGAGCGCCTACACGCAGACTGCAGTGCCTATACATTGGTGCGAATGGGAAACTCCTCTCTAGCTTGCCCTCCTAGAACTTGCCCTGCAAGCAGAAAGAGCTTGCAGACCGCTAAAACAGTGCCAAAAATAAACTCAAAGCATCTTAGGACAAAGGATTAACTAACTGCTTTAAGTCAGGAAACAGAGGATCAAGAGTTGGGGGTGGGGGGAGCCTGATTCATAAAGAAGAGAGGAGGTATTCAACTTTCTGTGAACAGAAGAATTCCTAATGCCATGAATAAGCAGAAGCCCAAGAGAAGAAGCAGGCTCAAAAAGAGAGAGAGAGGACCTGTATCTCATTTTTACATGGCCTAGTCTTTACAAGAGGACCAAACTCTAAAGGTAAGCATCAGCCAAAGCAGGGCAAATTTGCAAAAACTGTGATTTTAGCTCCTGACACTCAAAGAAAATTTCTGTCATATAACTAACTGTATACAAACTGGGAATAAATAAATAAATAAATCCCAGAGTTAACTTTCTTTTTTTTTTGACATGGCAGGCACCGGGAATCGAACCTGGGTCTCTGGCATGGCAGGCAAGAACTCTGCCTGCTGAGCCACTATGGCTCACCCCAGAGTTGACATTTTTAAATATTAAAATTGACAGTGTACAACAAAAAGTTCAAGGAAAACAAAGAAACAGGAAATCCCAGCCTACCCAAAGAAACAAGGAAAAAATCCAGAAACCATCAATGAAAAAGACCAGATTTGGAATATACTGAACACAGCATTTTAAAAAATGATCCTGAATATTCTCAAGGAGATAAGGAAAGCAGAGTAATAGAAGGATAGCAGGAAAATAATAAATGAACATAAGAATCTTAAAAAGAGAGAGGAATTTTAAAAAAGAAAGCAAACAGAAGTACTGGAGTTGAAATTCATAATAACTGAAATGAAAAATTCCTTGGAGGGTTTCAATAGCAGATTGGAGCTGGCAGAAGACAGGAACAGTGAATGCAAAGACAAGACTATTGAAATGATTCAGGCTGAGAAGCCAAAAAAAGAAAAGAATGAACAGAAATGAACAGCACCTAAGAGACCTTTTGGAAACCATCAAATATATCAATATACATACTATGGAAGCCCCAGGAAGGAGAAGAGAGAAAGGGTCAGAAGGAATATTCAAAGAAATAGTGACAGAAAATTTCCCAAAATTAATGAAAGAAATGAATAAACACATTCAAGAAGCTCAACAAATCTTATCAGGATAGACTTGAAGAGAACCATGTCCAGACCCATAACAGCCAAATTGTCTAATGCCAAGACCAAGGAGATCCTTATGAAAACCACAAGAGAAAAGCAATATGTGATTTTAAATGATGTCCAATAAAGATTAAACAGCAAACATTAAGCGCTGATATCTCATTAGAAACCACGGAGACAAGAAGGCAATGGGTCAAAATAGTAAACTGATTAAAGAAAGCAATGAGCAACCAAGAATTTGTAGCTGGTGTGAATGTTATGGTAAAAGTCAGAAAGAGATTAAGACATTCCCAGGTATACAAAAGCTGTGGGAGTTCATGACAACTACCTACTATACAAGCAAGTTAAAGAGTATTCTTAAGAATGAAAGAAAAGGACAAGAAGCAGTAGACTGAAGTAGTGAAAAGGAATAAAGATTTCCAGTAAAAGTAAAAATGTAGGTAATTATAAATATTAGCACTATTATATTTTTGGTGTGTAACTCCACTTTTTATTTCTTACAGATCTAAAATGCAAATATATGAAAAAATGATAAATCTATACTTTTAGACATACAATAGATAATAAAGACGTATGCAACATGTACAAAAAAGGTAAGGGGAAAGAGCGGTAAAATAACAGTATATGTGTACATGACTGAACTTAAGTTGGTAACAAATCAAATATGATTGTTTTAGATTTAGGATATTAAATTTAAGCCCCAAGAAAACATACGAAAAATATCTGCAGAGGAAAGTGAGTAGGGACTCAAAATGATACACTACAAAGAAAAAACAAAACAAAAACAAACAAAACAAGAAAGAAATATGAAGGGAGGCATTAATGGAAGATCTAACAAGACAAAAAGAGTATAACACTTACAAAGACCAAATAGTAAAATGCAGAAGAAAATCCAGCATTATTTACTTTAAATGTAAATACATTAAACTCTGCAGTCAAAAGGCAGACATTGGCAGAATGGATAAAAAAAACATGATCCAATTGCATGCTATTTATAAGAGACACTTAAATGCAAAGACACAAGGAGATTCAAAGTAAAAGGATGGAAAAAATATATACCAATCAAACAGTAACCAAGAGGGAGCTGGGGTCATTTTACTAATATCACACAAAATAGTTTTGAAGCCAAAAACTGTTAGGAGAAGCACAGATTCAATTCAACAAGATATAACAATTATAAATATATATAAAAATACATAGACACTTAATGTCAGAGCCCCAAAATATATGACACAAACACTAACAGACTTGAATGGAAAAACACATGGGTCTACATTACAGTTGGAGATTTCAATACTTAACTTTCATTAATAGGCCATCTAGTCAGAAAATCAATAAAGAAGTATAAGACTAGAACAATACAATAAACCAACTAGATCTAACAGACATGTATAAAACAATTCACCCAATAACAGTAGAATGTACATTCTTCTCTTGTATACATAGATCATTTTCTAGGACAGACTGCATGTTAAAAAAACAAAGCAAATCTCAGTAAAGCCAAAACTATTGAATTCATATAATCTTGTCCAGCCACAACGGAATGGAGCTAGAAATCAGTAACAAGAGGAAAACTGGACGTTTAGAAATATGGGTAAATTAAATAGTACACCCTTAAATAACAAATGGGTGAAAGAAGAAATCACAAGGAAAATTGGGAAATACCTTGAGGCAAATTAAAATGAAAACACAACATATCAAAACATATAGGATGCAAAAAAGGAGTGCTGAGAGGGAAATTCACAGAACTAAATGCTTACTTTAAAAGGAAGAAAGATCTCAAATCAGAGACCCAACCTCACAATTAGAGGATCTAGAAAATGAAGAACAAACTGGAACCCAAGCAAGAAGTAAGAAGAAAATAAACATTGAATGGAAATAAATGAAATAGGGAATAAACAAAAAACAGTAGAGAAAATGAACAGAACCAAAGGTTGCTTCTTTGACGAGATCAATAAAATTGACAAACCTTTAGCTATGCTGTTAGAAAAAGAGAACACAATGCAAATAACTAAAATCTGAAATGAAAGGCAGAAAATTACTCCTGACACACAAAAATAAAAATGATTATAAGAGGATACTATAAACAACTGTACACCAATAAATTAGATAACCTACATGAAATGGACAAATTCCTAGAAAAACATAAACCAACTACACTTACTGAAGAACAAACAGATGATATCACTGACCTACAACAAGTAAAGAGATTGAATCAGTAATCAAAATCCCCCCAATAAAGAAAAACCCAGAAGCAGATAGCTTCATTAGTACATTTTACCAAACATTCCAATTAGAATTAACACCAAACCTGCTCATTATTAAGAAAAAATTAAAGAGAAACACTTTCCAACTCATTAAATGGGCCAGCTTCACACTAATAGCAAAACTTACCAAAGATATCATAAGAAAAGAAATTTACAGGCCAATTTCCCTTACTAATATAGACACATAAATTTCAACAAAATACTAACAAACTTAATCTAATAGCACATTGAAATAATTATACTACATGATCAAGTGTGAGTTATCCTAGGTATGCAATGGTGGTTCAACACACAAAAGAATTTAATGTAAGGAAAAAAACATGGCCATCTCAGTTGACACAGAAAAAGAATTTTGTAACCCTTCTTGATAAAAATACTTACAAAACTAGAAACAAAAGGAAACTACTTCAACATGATAAGGGACAAATATGAAAAACTTACCACTAACAACATATTCAATGGAGAATGCATGAAAGTTTTCCCTCTTAGATTAGAAAGAAAACAAGGTTGCCAACTGTCACTACAATTATTCAACATGGTATTGGAAGTTCTTGCAAGAGCATTAGGCAAGAAAAAGCAATAAAAGGCATTCTGACCAGAAAGGTAATGGTACAACTTTCACTATTTAGAGATGACATGATCCTATATACAGAAAATCCTTAAAAGTCTAAAACAATGTTCCTAGAGTCAATAAATGAATCCCAGCAAACTGACAGGGAACAAGAACAACATGCAAAAATGAGTAGTCTTTCTAAACACTAATTAAGAACTGTATGAAGAGAAAATCAGGAAAAACTTCCATTTATAATAGCAACTAAAAGAATCAAACATCTAGGAATAAATTGAACCAAGGATGTTGTGCCAGTTTAAAAGGATTATGTACCCAAGAAAAAGCCAAATTTTAATCCTGATCAGTCTTGCACAGGCAGCCATTTCTTTTAATCCCTATTCAGTACTGCAGGTTGGAAACTTGATTAGATTATCTCCCTGGAGATGTGACACACCCAATTGTGGGTATTAACCTTCGATTAGAGGGAGATATGATTCCACCCATTCTAGGTGGGTCTTGATTAGTTTAATGGAATCCTTTAAATGAAGAAATATTTTGGATAAAGTTTGAGAGCCACAAAAGTGGCAGAACCCACACAGCTAGAGACCTTTGGAAATGAAGAAGGAAATACAGCCCTGAGGGAGCGTCATGAAACAAGAAGCCTGGAGAGAAAGCTAGCAGATGTTGCCATGTTTACATGTGCCTTTCCAGTTGAGAGAGAAACCCTGAACTTCATCAGCCTTTCTTGAGTGAAGATAACCACTTGTTGGTGCCTTAATTTGGACATTTTTATAGACTTGCTTTAATTGAGACATTTTCATGGCCTTAGAACAGCAAACTTGCACCTTAATAAATTCTCCCCTTTTAAAAGCCATTTTGTACCTGGTATATCACATTCCAGCAGCTAGCAAACTAGAATAGATGTAAAGAGTTTACACAGGAAAAACTATAAAACATTGCTAAAAGAAATCAAAGACCTAAATAGATAGAAGGACATTCAGTGTTCATGGTGTGGTAGTTCAAAGCTGAATGGACCTCAGAAAATCATGGTCTTAGAGCTCGTCCATTTCTGTGGGTATGAATCTCTTGCGGGTAGAACCTTCTGATTAGGTCATTTCAGTTGAGGCATGCCCCAGATGGTCTTAATCCTTTTACTGAAGTCCTTTATAAGAGGATGAAATACCGATAGAGAGCCACAGGAACAGAGAGGAAGCCACTGAAGCCAGAAGCAATGAAATTGAAAGAGAAAGGAGAGACCAGGAGATACTACAAGGTGCCCTGCCATGTGATGAAGATCACTGCCAAGATCATTGGCAGCCTATCATCAGGAACAAGGTATTATCTCGATGATGCCTAGATTTGGAATTTTCATGGCCTCATAATGTAAGCTTACAAACTAATAAACTCCCATTCTTAAAGCCAGGCCATTTCTGGTATATTGCATTGTCAGCTTTAACAAACTAATACACATGGATCGGAAGACGTCATTTCCACCCAAAGCAATTTACAGAGGCAACACAATCCCAATCAAAATTCTAACATTTTTGGCAGATATGTAAAAGCCTATCATCAAATTTATATGGAAGAATAAAGTCCCTAAATAGCCAAAGCTATCCTGAAAAAGAACAATGAAGTCGGGGGACTTAGACTTTCCAATCTTAAAACTTTTAACAAAGCCACAGTAATCAAAAAAGCATGGTACTGGCACAAGGATAGACATATAGACCAAATGGGAGCTCAGAAATCAACCCTCACATGATGGCCAACTGATTTTACAAAAGGGTGCTAAGTTCACTTAATGGGGAAAGAATAGTCTCTATAACAGATGGTACTGGGAAAACTGGATCTCCATATGCAAAAGAATGAAGGTGATCCCTACTTCTCATCATATACAAAAATTAACTCAAACTGGATGGAAGACTTAAATATAAGAACCAAAACTATCCCATTTCTAGACGAAAACATCTTTAGGACCATGTGTCAGCAATAGTTTCTTAGACTTTACACCAAGAGCATAAGCCACAAAACAAAAAATAGATAAAATGGCCTCAATAAAATTATAAAAACTTTTGTGGAAATGACTTAATCACAAAGTAAAAAGACAACCTACAGAATGGGAGAAAATATTTGGAAACCACATTCCCCATAAGGGTTTAATATCCAGACTATAAAAAGAACTCCTATAGGGTGGCCCATGCTGGCTCAGCAGGCAGAGTTCTCATCTGCCATGCCAAAGACCCAGGTTCAATTCCCACTGCCTGCCCATGCCAAAAAAAAAAACCCTCCTAAAAAACCTATAATTCAACCAACAAAAAAGAAATCCAATTCTTAAAAAAGGCAAAAGACCTGAATAGACATTTCTCCAAAGAACCTATACAAATGCCCAGTAAACAAATAAAAAAGATGCAAAACATCAGTAGCCAAAAGGGAAATGCAAATCAAAACCATAATGAGATAGCATTTCATATCCACCAGAATGTCTTCTATTAAGAAAATACAAAATAACAAGTACTGGAAATGGTGGTGAAATAGGGACACTCATTTATTGTTGGTGGGAACATAAAATGATGTAGCTGCTGTGGAAAACAATTTGAAAATTCCTTGGAAGTTAAATATAGAATTACCATATAACCCAGAAATCCTACATTTAGGTAAATATACAAAAGAACTGAAAGAAGGGACTTGAATAGAGATTTACACACTTATGCTCATGGTGGCATTATTCAGAATTGCCAAAAGATGGAACCAACCCAAAGGTTCCATATACACAGGGCAAGAAACAGAAAAACAAGAGCTGAAAAATTCTGATCAGTTAAAAAGAACCTATGCTAGAGGTCTAGAATAAGTGAACTGAATGCCAAAGAACAGATAGAGAACTAAGCCATCCAACAAGAAGAATGCAGGCAGAGTGACAATCACCTCCAGAATAAACTAATTAAGAAAATCAAATGCCTAGACACCAGCAAAAATGACAGTCATACTAGGAAAATCAAAGATATGGTCCAATCAAAGGAACAAACCAACATTTCAAATGAGTTACAGTAGTTGAAACAACTAATTCAGGATATTCGAAAAGGCATGCAGAGTCTCATCAAAAAGATTCTTGATATTCTCACAAGCAGTGGGGACAATCAAAGCTATAGGCTGAGCTCCCAATCTTGGGGTTTGTTCATATGAAACTTAACCCCACAAAGAACAGGTCAAGCCTACTTAAAATTAGGCCTCAGAGTCACCCCCAAGAGAGCCTCTTTTGTTGCTCAGATGTGGCCTCCCTCTCCAGCCAACACAACAAGCAAACTCACCACCCTCTCCCTGTCTACGTGGGACATGACGTCCAGGGGTGTGGACCTTCCTGGCAACATGGGACAGAAATCTTGGAATGAGCTGAGACTCAGCATCAAGGGATTGAGAAAACTCCCAGAATGAGCTGAGACTGAGCATCAAAGGATTGAGAAAACCTTCTCGACCAAAAGGGGGAAGAGTGAAATGAGACAAAATAAAGTGTTAATGGCTGAGAGATTCCAGAGTTGAGAGGTTATCCTGGAGCTTATTCTTACGCATTAAATAGATATCACCTTGTCAGTCAAGATGTAATGGAGAGGCTGGAGGGAACTGCCTGAAAATGTGGAGCTGTGTTCCAGTAGCCAGGTTTCTTGAAGATAACTGTATAATGATATAGCTTTTGTAATGTGACTGTGTGATTGTGAAAACCTTGTGTCTGATGCTCTTTTTATCTACCTTATCAACAGACAAATAAAACATATGGAATAAAGATGAATAATAGGGGAAACAAATATTAAAATAAAGTTAGAATGAAATGCTGGTGATTGGTGAGGGGGAGGGGTGGGGGATATGGTATGTATGAATTTTTTCTGTTTTCTTTTTATTTCTTTTTCTGAATAGATGCAAATGTTCCAAGGAATGATCATGATGATTAATATGCAACTATGTGATGATATTGTGAATTACTGATTATATATGTAGAACGGAATGATCAAAATTTACAAATATTTGCATTTGCTTGGTGTTTTTTGGTATTTAAAAAAATTTTTTTTAATAATTAAAAAAAAAAAGAATCAATGTTCAGGAGCAGCTAGAAGGAAAAATCAGTGATGACAATATGATAGCCCACAACAAACTCTGGGATCTGTCCTGTAACTACTTGTTGAAGGGTGCTTTGTTAACTATTGTTTTTTTTTTCTTTTTTTCTTTTTTGCTTTGCATATTTGTTATATTATAAAATAAAAAAAAAGTTTTAAAAAACCTCATCAAAAAGAAAATGAATGAGTTGAGGGAAGATATGGCAAAAGAGATGAAGGATACAAAGAAGCACAGGCGAACATAAAGAACTCAAAAGTTTGAAAAAACAAATCGCAGAATTTATGGGAATGAAAGCCACAATAGAAGAGATGAAAAAGAAAACATGGAGACCTATAAGAGTAGATTTTAAGAGGCAAAAGAAAAGATCAGTTAACTAGAGGACAGGACATCTGAAATCCTACACACAAAAGAAGAGATAGGAAGAAGGATGGAAAAATATAAGCAGGGTCTCGGGGACTTAAATGACAACCTGAAGCACATGAATATACGTTATGGGTGTCCCAGGAGGAGGCAAAAAGCAAAAAGGAGTGAAAGACTAATGGAGAAAATAATCACTGAAAATTTCCCATCTCTTATGTCAGACATAAAATTACAGATCCAAGAAGTGCAGGGTACCCCAAACAGAACAGATCCAAATAGACCTACTCCAAGACAATTTACTAATTAGACTGTCAAAAGACAAAGACAAAGAGAGAATTTTGAAAGCAAAAGAACAGCAATCCACCACATTCAAGGAAAGTTCAATAAGACAATGTTTGGATTTCTCAGCAGAAACCATGAAGTTGGGAAGGCAATGGTACAATATATTTAAGATTCTGAAAGAGAAAAACTGTCAACCTATAATTCTTTACCCAGCAAAACTGTCCTTCAAAAATGAGGGGGATAGCCATATGCAAAAAAATGAAAGAGGATCCATATCTCACACCCTATACAAAAACTAACTCAAAATGCTTCAAAGACCTAAACATTAGAGTTAAGACCATAAAACTTATAGAATAAAATAGACAGAAATATTTTATAAATATTGTGATACGAGTGGTTTCCTAGACCTTACACCTAAAGCACAAGCAGTGAAAAAAGAAATAGATAAATGGGATCATCTCAAAACTAAATACTTTTGTGCATCAAAGAACTCTGTCAGGAAAGTAAAAAGGCACCATACGCAACAGTAGATAAAATCTGGAAACAACAAATTAAATAAAAGTTTAATATCCAGAATATACAAAAATACTCTACAACTCAACAACAAAAAGACAATCCTATTAAAAAATGGGCAAAAGACATGAACAGATAGATACCTTTCAGAAGAACTACAAATGGCTAAAAAGGTATATGAAAAGATGCTCAGCTTCACTGATTTGCATTAGGGAAATGCAAATCAAAACCACAATGAGATATCTCACACCTACTAGAATGACCATTACCAAAAAAAAAAAAAAAAAAGGAAACAAAAAGTTCTGGAGAGGACATGGAGAAAGAAGCATACTTATCCACTGTTGGTGGGGATATAAAATAGTGCAACCACTCTGGAAGGCAGTTTGGTAGCTCCTCAGGAAGCTAAGCATAGAAATGCAATATGATCCAGTAATTCCATTTCTAATATACATTCAGAGGAACTGAAGGCAAGGACACAAACAGATATTTTCACACTGATGTTTATAGTTTACTATTGCCAAGAGATGGAAACAGCTCAAATGTTCATCAACGATGAGCGGCTAAACAAGTTGTGGTATATATACAAATGATGGAATATTACTCGGCTTTAAGACAGAAAAAACCAAGAAGCATGTAACAATGTGGATGAACCTTGAAGACATTATGCTGAGTGAAATAAGCCAGAGAGAAAAGTTAAAATACTGTATAGTCTCACTAATACAAACTAACATTAATGAGTGAACTCTGAGAGTTAAAGTTAAGGACACAGGTTATCAGGAGATAGAAAGAAGGTAGAGACTGGGCATTCAGTGCTGAAGGAGTACAGAATATGCAACAGGACTGATGTAAAAATTCAGATGGATAGCACAATACTATATGATGGTATTACAATAACGTAAGTACATTTGTACTTACTGTACATACTGAATGTGAGTATGGTTCAGGCAGGAGAGCTGGGGTGCACCTATGATACCAGTAGGAAAGACAGAGGATAAAAACTGAGATGGTATAACTTAGGAAAACCTAGAGTATGGTAATTATGGTTAAATGTATAAATATAAGAATGTTTTTGCATGAGGGAGAATGAATGAATGTCAACATTGCAAGATGCTGAAAATGGGATGGTATACAGGAAAAAAATACCATTAATACAAGCTAGGGTCTATAGTCAACAATAAAATTGCAATATGCTTCCACTGAATGTAACTAAACATCAACAAGTGGGGGTGTGCAGAAGGGGTATGGATTCTTGGCAGAAGAAAAGGAAACGTCTTCACATAGATTGTGACGGCAAAGGCATGGCTATGTGATTACAGCAGGAACCACTGATTTTTTTACTTAGGTTGGACTGTATGAGGTGTGAATAAAATTGTTTTAAAATTAACAGGGAGAAACAAGTGCTGGAGAAAATGTGCAGAAAGAGATGTACCTATTTACTGTAGGTAGGGAAGCTGAGAGGTGCAGCCCTCTCTGGAAAGCAGCATGGTGGTTCCACAGGAGGCTAGAGGCGGAGTTGCCATATGATCCTGCAACTGTGTTACTAGGTATATACCTGGAGGAACTGAGAGTGAGGACAGGAATGGACATTTGCACACTGGGGTTTATGGCGACAATGTCTGCAATCTGCAAGGGAAGGAGGTAGCTTAAAGTTACAATAACTGAGGAATGGAAGGAACTGTGGTATATACGTACAATGGACCCAAGCAGCTGCAAGAAGGAATGAAGTTGTGAGGCATGCAACAAGGTGAATGAATCTTGAGAACAGCATGTTGAATAAAACATCAGAAACAAAAAGATGAATATGATACTAACTATAATATACAAACTCGGAGAACTGAAGTCAAGAGCATGGGTTATCAGGTTGGGGCCTATTATAAAGGGTCCTAGACTGTAAGCTCTTAAAAACAGTCACATATATTCTAGAGTTGAAACTGTTATTTATAAATTCTGAAATACTGAGCTATTTGTGTTTAAGCCAGTAGTTTCCTGAAACATTGGTGATACCTGAGACTCTGAGTAAGAGCAATGAAGCTATGAAAGTCAGCATTACACCATACAGCAACTGTTTAAAAAGTTGAAAAAGTGATCAGACTTCAAATATGAAAAAAAGCTGATCTGAATAGGACTAAGGTAAATCAGAATATAGGGTAAAGGATGATATGGTCTATATTTTAAAACTTCAACTTCTGTGTGAGACCAAAGGAAGAGATATTCACTTGGTACAAAATTTATATTTTGAGTAGCACATTACCTAATTTAATTTGTACAATCGGTTTATTCAAATATCATGATCACATGGAATTTTGAATAGAGTATGAGATCTTGTTGGTTTGTATCAGTTAGTGTGATGCCTTGACACATTCCAGATTAATTTGGAAAGGGAATAAAAAAGTATTTGCAAAGTCCCCTTGGGAGATGGGGAAGAAAGTAAGAAATATTAAACTTCCCCATCTGTGGTAGTTAGATTCAGTTGTCCACTTGGCCAGATGAAGGCACCTAGTTCTGTTGCTCTGGACATGAGCCAATGGTACACGAACCTCATCTGCTGCTAATTATATTTGCAGTCGGCTAGGAGGCATGCCTGCTGCAATGAATTATGTTTGACTTATTTGCCTGGTGCTTAAATGAAAGAGCGCAACGTAGCACAGCCCAAGCAACTCAGCACACCTCATCTCAGCACTCGCAGCTCAGCCTCAGCCTTTGGAGGTGCAAAAAGAAATCACACCAGGGAAAGTTGTTGGAACCCAGGGTCCTGGAGAGGCCAGCAGAGACCATCTTTTGCCTTCCCACGTAAGAAAGAACCTCAGTGAAAAGTGAGCAGCCTTTCCTCTGAAGAACTAAAATAAATCCCCTTTTATTAAAAGCCAATCTATCTCTGGTGTGTTGCATTCCGGCAGCTAGCAAACTAGAATACCATCTGGGGAATTCCTAATATTCTCGCAAGCAGTGGGGACAATTAATTCAACAGGCTGAGCCCTCGATCATCAGGCTTCCGCCTTTGAAACTTATTCCTCAAAGGAGAAGCTAAGCCTACTAATAATTATGCCTTAAGAGTCACCCCCAGAGAACCTCTTTTATTGCTTAGATATAGCCTCTCTCTCTAAGCCAACTCTGCAGGTGAACTCACTGACATCCCCCTCTACATGGGACATAACTCCCAGGGTGTAAATCTCTCTGACAACGTGGGTCAGAACTCCTGGGGATGAGCCAGGACCTGGCATCTTGGGATTGAGAAAGTCTCGACCAAAAGGGGGAAGAGAGAAATGAGACAAAATAAAAATTCAGTGCCTGAGAGATTTCAAATAGTTGAGAGGTTATCCTGGAGGTTATTCTTATGCATTATATAGATATCCCTTTTTAGTTTGTGGCATATTGGAGTGGGCATAGATGGTAGTAACTGAAACTGTCTAACTGTATTCAGTAGCCTTGATTCTTAAAGATAATTGCATAACTATACAGCTTTTACAATGTGACCATGTGATTGTGAAAAACTTGTGTTTAATGCTCCATTTATTAGGGTATGGACAGATGAGCGAAAAAATAAAGATAAAAGTAAATAAAGAATAGGGTGAGGAGAAGGGGTAAAAAAAAAATTGGGTAGATTGAAATACTAGGGCTCATTGAAAGGGAGGGGTAAGGAGTATGGGATTTATGAGCTTCTTTTTTCTGTTTCTTTTTCTGGAGTGATGCAAATTTTCTAGAATTATCATGGTGATAAATGCACAGCTATGTGGTAATATTGTGAGCCACCTGTATACTTTCAATGACTGTATGTGTGTGGAGATATCTTAATAAAAATATTTTTTAAATAAAAAAAGGACATAACCATTAAAAAAAATAGTACAATTATAAAAATGTGCTTTCATCAATTGTGACAAATGTTCCACACCAAGGCAAAGTGTTGGCGATGGGACAGTGTATGTGAACCCTGTATTTTATGCATGATTGTTCTGTAAACATATAACTTCTCTAACAAAGAAAAAAAAATCATGAAAATTGCCAAAAAGCACCAGAAAAATATTTACTATCACTAGTCATCAAAGAAATTCAAATAAAAACTATGAGATACCATTACACACACATTAAAATGGGAAAAATTTTAAAACACCAAATATTAGAGAAGTTTTAGAACAACTGGAATTCTCATTGCTGGTGGGAATGAAAACTACACAAGCACTTTGCAAAACTATTTGGTAGTCTCTTACAAAGATTTACATACATGTACTCTTGACCCTGCTATTCTACTTCCTGCTTATTTAGCTATGAAACGCATACTTCTCCTTCGCCACTTCATCCTTCAGGTTGCCTGGACTGAAGATGTAATGGCTAAAGCTACTAATGGCCCTCTGGCAACCATGAGTTGTCTGGGAGGATGGAAGTCAGGGCAAAGGAAAGAAGAAGAAAAACACAGTAAGTAAATCAGCTTCTTTTACTACAGCCACCAAGTTCTAATAAAATCTAGTTTCAGACTTCTTTTACTTGAGAGAAACATAAATACACTGTTACTTGGATTTTCTGTTACATGCAGCCAAACTGAGTCTAAACTATGCACTTCTCCAGATTTCAACTCTTCACGCAACCTTAAATATTTTAATAAATAAATCTTTTCTTTGAAATGCTACCCAACCATGACTCCCTATTCCACATTTATGCTAAGTATTGGGTTGAAAAAGCCCAGTAAAAGAGATATGTTACTGTCAATCCTGTATGGATTTAAACCAAAAAGTGTTTTTATTTTTTGAAGAGAAATGTGTTCAAAAAGGCATTCTCTCATCTATTTTAATCTTCAGGTCTGGTTAATAACTTTTAGTAATTTATAATAAAAGAAGCAAATACACAAAACCAGTGAGAAAATAAGCCTTGAATGGAAAATCTATAACATGGAAAACACTTTCCCTCTGTTTCTCTGTCCATAATGCTATTCTAAAAGGCAAAAACATTGTCATCTCCACCATTATCCATAATCCTCCACTACAACCCTAAAAATTTCATTGATCAGGTTTGAGAAAAATACAAAATCTATTGTTGAAGCTGCAATGATATCTAAACACAGTTTCTCATGATTCATATTAATCTGGATTCTGCTTTTGCTTCCTCAATTTAAAGCAAAAAACATATTCCTAGAGGCAAAGTGTATGGTATGTGAACTATGTCTCAATAAAGCTGTTAAAAGTTTTTTTAAAAAATGACTAAGAACACAGAAGAAATGTTAAACAATTCCTTCAGATATCTGTTAGCATCAAAACAAACTTTTGTTGTCATTATTTCTCATTTTTACTTTAGGTTTCTTGGCTTTTACCAGATATTCATTCAGTTACCAAAAAATATTTTAAGTTCACTTTTGGCCAATTATGCTTAAACTATTTCTAATGCAATACTTTTCTAAATTATAATCAAACATCCAAGTATGAAGATGGCCTAGAAAAGTCACATAACATGAATTGCCCAAGGGCAAAGACAGTCCAATTAGAGTTTCTTGTCAATGGTAAGAAGAGCATCATGTTTTTAAGAAAAATCATCAGTGAACAAGAATTTGTTCTATTTTTCAGCAATTTTTTTGTGTCTAGATTTTTTTATCAAATATAAAATAAAATTTCCCATCATAATGACAAAGTAACAGTGCCTGAGAACAAGAATATTAGGGTGCTCCAGATTTGATGTATCTGTTTGTAGGATATGTACCCCTACATCCCTCAAGGCTAAGCTAACCCCTGAAGAATGAGACTGAGAAAGGAAAATGAAGGAGGTATCAATTATTCCTTAGCTTCATCTACTTAAATACTCTGACATTTTAATAAATTGATTAACTCTACACTTCAACCAAAACCGAAGAACCATTTCCTAAAGATGTTTTTTGTTGTCTCAGAAGCATTTCCCTTAGCTTTTTCCTTCAGTTACCTCATTCATTAAGTAGAAATTTTTCTTTAATATGATAACTGTTAAAAATTACTTCTTTAATTAGGCTCTGGGCTAATCCTAAAACAATTTTTGTATATTAAAATAGTTTCTAAAATAAAATTGTGTATAATTTCTAAAAATTTTTGTAAATAGTTTCTAAAATGTAGTTTCTAATATTAATTATTATTAATTATACAATAATTAATTTTTGTATATATTTCTATAGTTGCTATATACTCTAATTAGTGTGATATAATTTAGTTCTATTCCCTTTAAGTGTTCAAGGTTTCCATTAATTTCTATATATTATTTGTAAAAAAATTTAAATAGAAAAATTATTTTTTTCAGTAATATTAGTAATTGGTTTTAAGTTTTAAAAAACTTTAATGGAGCCAATGTTAACAGAATGGAGCCTATTTTGGAAAGTATACCACAATAATCTGTGACTGGCAGAGAAATTTCCTGGTAATACTATAAATTATAATATTGTTGTATAAATCTTTGACAAAACAAGATATAATGGCATTACATACCACACTTACTGATATCTTTCCTCCCTTCTTTTCAGTGGTATTTTAGGAACACCTTAACATAGGTAGCATTTTTGTTAGTTCACAAGAAATTCTGAAATTTTTAAACTCCTTAATGTCAAATTTTCTAGTCTAAATAAATGCATACCATCACTATATGTACATAAAATGCTATTAGAAACTAATAAAACATACAAGGTAAAATGACAGTCATTTATTGTGCAAATCTATCTGGAGAGGTGTAGTGGTGGCAATCAGAAAGTATTTCAAGGAAGAGCTGAGACTTGGAATACAGTTAGGTGGAACAAGAGAATTCCTAGCAAAAAAATGTAATAAGAACAAAAGCCATGCTAAGTAGTTAATCCTATAAAGAAAGGGAAAGGACGGAAGGGTTTCATGGAAGTAATATGAATCAAATTGGGCTTTAAAATGTTCCTGGCATCAGGGAAGAGAAGGAATGCCGGAGGCAGGATCAGAAGACTATTATAACAGACTCTAATATAGGATGACTACAAGGCTTAAACTTCGGAGAGATATTGTGGGCACCAACTGGACATGAAGGTAAGGGAAGACTCTAATCTGAATCCCAGATTTCTGACTTAGTGACTACATATACTATGCATCAAGATAAAGAAAAAAGGAAGAAAGGTCGTTTAGAAAGGAAAGACGAATGATAGTTATTATCTGAAGTACCTATGGGACAATTAATAGGACAAGTCCCAGTATTCAGCTTAACATTTAAGGAGTCAAGGATGATTTCTGGTTTGGAATTTGAGACGCTGGGTGCCCACTGTTATTACTGTTTTAAAATTAAAACCACCTACAAAGCACTAAAGTGTTAATTATGGTTACTGAGAGAATATAAATACTAATCTTAACTGAAAAATACAGATGTTGGAGGTTAAAAGATGAAAGCAAAAGAAGATAGCAAATGGGAAGAAGAGAGGAGCATTAATCATACAAGGTGAGAAGTCAACAAATATTGCCTATGGTTGCTGGAACAAGAAATAAACTTATAAGCAGAATAAAGTTATGAAGCATGTAGTAATACAGATGGACCTTGAGGACATTATACTGAGTGAGATTAGTCAGAAACAAAAGGACAAAAACTGTATGGTCTCACTGATATGAACTAAGATTAGTGAACAAACTTGGAGAATTTCAGCTAAGAAAAGAGACCATCAGGAGATAGAAATAGGGTAGATATTGGGTAATTGGAGCTCAAGGGATACAGATTGTACAACAGGACTGACTGTAAAAATTCAGAAATGGATAGCACAATACTACCTAACTGTAATACAATAATGTTAGTACACTGAATGAAGCAGAATGTGAGAATCCTAGAGGGAGGGGGACTGGGGGCACAAATGAAATCAGAAGGAAAGACAGATGATAAAGACTAAGATGGTATAATCTGGGAATGCCTAGTATGTACAATGATAGTGACTAAATGCACAAATTAAAAAAATGTTTTTGCATGAGGAAGAACAAAGGAATGTCAATATTGCAGGGTGTTGAAAACAGATGGTAATTCATATTTTAAAGCTTTAACTTATGTGTAAAACTAAAGCAAAAAATATTATTTGGTAAAAACACCTATATTTTGACTAGTGCATTTCCTAATACAACTTATGTGGACAGTTTAACTGAACACCATAAGTACACGGAACCTTGAGTAGGGCATGAGATTTTGCAGGTTTGTGCAAAGTAATGCCCCGATAAATCACAGTGATTTGAACAGTGAATAAAAAAGTATTTGCAAAATCCCCTTGGGGGATGGTGAGAAAGGGAGAAAATTCAACTTCCTCGAGTGGAGAATTCCTGATATTCTCACAAACAGTGGGGACAACCAAAGCAATAGGTCGAGCTCTCAACCTTGTGATTTGTTCATACGAAACTCATCCCCAAAAAGGATAGGCTGAGGCTACTTAAAATTAGGCCTAAGAGTCATCCCCAAGAGAACCTCTTTTGTTGCTCAGATGTGTTGCTAGACTCTCTCTCAACCAACACGACAAGCAAACTCACTGCCCTCCCCCTCTATATGTGGGACATGACTCCCAGGGATGTGAACCTTCCTGGTAATGCAGGATAGAAATTCTAGAATGAGCTCGGACTCAGCATCAAGAGATTGAGAAAACCTTCTAGACCAAAAGGGGGAAGAGAGAAATGAGACAAAATAAAGTGTCAATGACTAAGAGATTTCAAACAGAATCGAGAGGTTATCCTGGAGGTTATTCTTACGCATTATACAAATACCACCTTTTTAGCTAAGGTATATTGGGAGAGGCTGGAGGGAAGTGCCTGTAAATGTAGAGCTGTGTTCCAATAACCATGTTTCTTGAAGATGATTGTATAATGATATAGCTTTTGCAATGTGACTGTGTGATTGTGAAAACCTTGTGTCTGATGTTCCTTTTATCTACGGTATGGACAGATGAGTAAAACATATGGATTAAAAATAAATAAATAATAAGGGGAACAAATGTCAAAATAAATTTAGTAGACTGAAATGCTAGTGATCAATGAAAGGGAGTGGTAAGGGGTATAGAAAAAAATAGAGGAAACAAAGGCTAAATATATTGGGTAGATGGAAATACTAGCAGTCAATGAGAGGGAGGGGTAAGGGGTATTGCATGTATAAATTTTTTTTTCTTTTTATTTCTTTTTCTGAATTGATGCAAATGTTCTAAGAAATGATCATAGTGATGAATATACAACTACGTGATGATACTGTGAGTTACTGATTATATACCAAGAATGGAATGATCATATAGTAAGAATGTTCATGTTTTATATGCTGTTGCATTTAAAAAAAAAGAAACTTATACATTTATTACTTTAATTTACAAAGAAAACCAATATAGAAAATAAAAACTGTGAAATGAGTAATTTGAGGGAACAGGGAAAGATATGGGCTAGTATAAATGAAATACAGATTTAGAAATAACTACCAAATATTACCAGGGTCAAAACTGGCTCCTTCTGGAGAAAGATATTAAAGATGGAAGAATAGTGTTTCTCATTGTAACTGGATTGTTTTGCCTTGTAAGCTCTCCTGTACTTTAAAAATGAATGTATAAGAAGTATCTTGAGGGGTGGTGGTGGTAAGCAGAAAGTAAACAGGAAATAAGGAAATCAAGGTGGCACAGCTATTCTTTCCAAGTCCTTGAGAGTCAAAGGCAGATAAGAGAAAAAGTGGCTGCTGAAGGTCAAAAACCCAAGAAAAATATAAAAACAAAAAGCTAAAACTTAATTGCAAACTTCTAAAGAGGGGTAGCAGTGATAATACCAAAGAAAGAAGGAAGAACAAGGTGTTAGCCCTATGGTAGAAAGGAAAAGATGGGATCAAGAGCACAGGTGTGCAGTAAAGAGCCAAAAACACAGGAGAATATGACTAGAGATGAGGATAATTGGCAGTTCAGTAATTTCAGGTATGGACTAATTTGAATGATGACAGGATTTACTCACGATGAGTTCATGAAAATGGATTACTGACAACGCGTGGCTATCAACTGCAGGGTCAAATATATTAAGGAATTTTGATGTTAAGTCTTTGGGTGGTTTCTTCACATGGACAATGACATAGTCTATGATAATGTCAGGAGAAGGAGTTTAGAGAAAAACTAAGGTGCCAAAAATTAGTGACATGGGACTAGGTCAGGAGAGAGCAGTAAAAGACAATAGGAAAGGAAAGGAGCATGGGGATGATATGAACTGTATCACATCAATCTCAAAGGACAAGATTTTGTGTTTGCTTTTATATTAGGTAAAAAAAAAAAAAATGCTATGGATACAACAATGCAAATTCTTCTTCTGGACCCTAGGGGTAGATGTGCTGCAACACTTTAGGAAAGGCAGCTTTCAAAGAAGGCAAGGAAATGGAAGGAAAGTGATACTATAGAAAACCTAATTTACAAGGGAATGGGGAAATTCAGAGGGACCTTATAAAAAGGATTAGCAGGGAAATCAACTGCAGAAGAAGTAGTAAGATAATAAAATATGCAAAAAAAATATTTTTAATGAGTGTTTTCAGATCATCCAATAGAAAATTTAATCTCATATTATGTACTTTCAAATAAACAGTTGAGTGATGTTAATTACATTTGCAATGCTGTCCTTCATCATTATTCATTACTATTCCATCATCCCAAATACAAACTGTATAACAGTTAAGCTTTAACTCCCCATTCCTCATCCCCACTCAGCCCATGATAAAATGTATTCTACTTTCTGATTCTGTAAATTGCATATTGCAATTATTTCATATAAGTGAGAATATAAAAATATCTGGCTTTATTTCACTAAACATGATGCCTTCAAGGTTCATTCATGTTGCAGCATGTATGAGAACTTCATTTGTTTGCATGACTCTACAGTATTCCATCGTATGCATATGTTACATTTTGTTCAACTATTCATTTGCTGGTAGACACTTGGTTTGCTTCTACCTTATAAAAATTCTGTATAAAACCCTATGAGCAACTGCATGCATATAACTATTGGAGTTCCTATTTCAATACTTTGGGTATGTAGCTAGAAGTGGGATGGTTGGGTCATGTGACCAATCTAGATTTTACTTTCTGAGGAACTGCTGAACTGTCTTCCACAGCAGCTGAACCATTTTACATTACCACCAACAATGTACTAAGGTTTTTATTTCTCCATATCCTCCCCAATACTCGTTATTTTTCATGTTTTAATAGCAGCCATTTCAGTGGGTGTGAAATGTATTTTGTGCTTTGACTTGCATTTCCCTATTGGCAATGATGTTGAGCATATTTTTATGTGTTTACTGGCCATTTGAATATATTCTTTGGAGAAATGTATAAAAAAAAATTTAAGGAAATCAAGTCCCGAATTATGTTTTCAATTTCATAATTCATCTCTCTTAAGCAGGCTTAGAAGTAAATATGAAATATCATAAAATTTACTACAAATTTTTTCTTATAATGATACTGATCTTCAAATATGATAAAAACTTAATTCATTCCTATTAAGACACATGGCCTGTAACAAGCATTAGAAACATGGCTTCCTACAGTTCCAGGGAAAAAAAGCAGCATCTATAGATGCAAATACTAACAGTAGGAAGTTTGATGCAAACACAGTGAAGTTCTCATGGGATAAGGGTGAGGCACTGACAGCATATGCTGTAGGTGCTGTACAGTGAACTTGTGCGTCTAAAGAAAACAAAAGGAGAAAAGGAGATGATGTGGTCTCAGCTCTACTGGCTAATTAGTCCAGAATTTGTTCTTCCTCAATTTGTTTTAAAACCAAGTTGCAGGGAGGGCAATGGTGGCTCAGTGGCAGAGTTCTCTTTCACCTGCTGTGCCGGAGACCCAGAGCCTGCCCATGCAAAAGAAAAAACAGGTTGCAAACCCACCTCAGCCTGAGGGAGAGGTGGTGGCTGCCTCTCTGGCCTTACCCAGGCCTCACTCCTGGTTGCTGGGGCTGAGGGATGGAGGACAATTCGGAGAACACAAAGGTGGGTGAAGAGACTTCCTTAAGAAGCTGGACGTCAAAGTACAGTGAAAATCTTGAGGAAGATGAAGACCACAAAAACACTAAAAAGGAATCCCTAGTTTCCCAATAATGGAACAGAGTTCTGGAGTAAAGTAGAAAGCTCCCTTTTTATCAGACATCTCGTGTCTGCTGTTGGAACACATCAATTTTATCCTCATCCTCCATTTCCACCCGTGCAGGTGTGTCTGTTTCATTGATTGGCTGCCTGTCAAATCGGAACCTTATCTGCCTCACTGACAAACCCTGTCATTCACAATAGGCTTTTTTAGTGGTGTATGTATGTCTCCTAGTCTTAAACTGTACCACAGAATCATCCTATCCTGCCACCTTCGAACTAATATGATGGTTGTTCTCAGTCTTGACTCCTTCCTTGGGCTTTTTGTCAGCAACAGGGAGAGCTGAAGTCTCCTCAGCTACTGCTTCGCAAAAGAGGTACCAGGTCCATACCGTAAGAGCACACAAGCAGTACCAGAGGGTGAACCCATTTTTAAACAGGAACTTTTAAGATGTTGTTAGTTAAGGCGTGCTCAAACTGAATGATGGTGGGCCTTATTCTAATATGGCTGAAGTCCTCATAAGCAAAGGAAATTAGACACAGAAAGAGAAGCCATGGGAAAAGCGGCACATAAGAAGCCAGAAATCTGTGGAATTTGGAAGAGAAAAGAGAAGATACCACCATGTGATTGTCATATGATGAAAAGCCAAGGACCTAAGGCTTGCCAGAAGGCAGCCACAGAACAACACAGTCTTAAGGGAAAAAAGCATCACCTTGCTGACCCCTTGATTTTGGACTTATAGTCTCAAAACCTTAAGCCAATAAATTCCTGTTGTTTATGCAAAAAAAAGGTGCATTAACTTTAATTACATTAAACTGAATGAATGTGTAAGTTTCCTTTTTATTCTGGTATTCTGAGTGGTCTTTAAAGAGATCATGCATATTCCTCACTGATCAAAAATGGAATGTTCTATTCACACGCTTTAACAGAAGTGGATTCTAGATGCATTAAGATAGTAAATTTAAGAAAAAACAGTTTTAAAAGGATAATTTAAAATTTTTTAAGTTATATTCACACCATAATTCATTATGCTGAACATTTCACCTAAATATATACATTAGGAGAAAATTTTACAAAGTCTGAAATGGTAGAAACTATTGTGTTAACACACTTACTATGAAGCCGTGGTCTAAATTTTGTAGAGAAGGCATTTTAATGTTTTTAAGCCAAAGTAATTAAGCTATAATATATACTTTTCACACTATCATCAGTGTTTTATTGGGGGTGGGGTGGGGCGGGGTGGTGGTTATACTTTCATTATCCAAAGCTCAGATGCATTTGTAAAGAAAAAGGTCCTCTGTGAAATTAATACGTTAAAGCAAACGATGAACACAAAAAAGCAGTTGATTATTTGCTGGTCTTTCTTCACTTGTACATGCACAAACTCTTTATCTAAAACATACTTAATAAAGCTTTATATACCAAAAGACACCCCTCTTTGAATTAATAAAGAAAAGTAATTTTCGGGACTATCCAAGAATCTCATTTACTATATAAGTGCATGAGTATCTCCTATAAACAAGATTAAATGCAAAAGATAAATATTTTTAAACATAAATTCTGTTAAATTCTTGTTGAATGAATTTGATAGGTATTTTAAAGTTCTTCTCACTGTAAATGGGATTCTCCTTCCTGAATAACTTCTAATTCAACATATCCAATAGAAATCTAATACTCTACACCCTCTCCATAATATATTAAATGCCCATTCCATCACACCCTCACCAACAAGCTTTCAAGAACAGTCACAACTACCAATAAATAAACAAATAAATAGGTATCTTCTTATTTTAATTGGATTATCATTATTGATGAGACTGGTATATTTGTTGTCCATGTATACTTCTTTATAAATTACCTGTTTCTGTATATCTCTTTCAAAGGTATTTCTTTTTATAATCAATCAGAGCTCTTCATATATTATACTTGCCAGGAAAAAACTTATTCCATCATATCTTAAAACTTACTATAAAATAACTGTAACCAAAATAGTATTGGCATGTGCTTAGACAAATAGATCAGTGGAATAAAACAACATCCAGAAATAAATACAAATATAAATAGGAACTTAATATGGTAGTGACAGTATTTCAATACAGTAGGAAAAAAGTATATAAGGCACTGGCATAACCAGTAGTACTTCGTGCCATATAGAAAATTAAATTATATATGAATTAAACACCTAACTATAAAAAAATAGAACACTAAAAATACTGGAGGAATGCAAAATAGGAAATCCAAAATCCCATAAAACAGAGGTTGCACAAACTGGCTGTATGGGTCCATATTCTATTTGACTTAAACGTCAATACCACAGCAGGGCACGCACTCCCTAGTTTCCCTTGCTCTCCACTACCCCTGCCACCTTACATAACAGGCGCTGCATCCGCATTCACGATCCTGCCTGGCCTCGAAGTCACTCAAGTTTTCTACCTCTCCAATAAAGAAAGAGATAGATCTATCATACTAAAAGTTCAGTTTCTCTAGAGAAAAGGTACAACAAAGGAAACCAAAAGACAAACTGAGAGAAAATACTTGCAATATATATATATATCAAATAAGGAACTGATAGCCCTAATAAACATAGCACTGCCACAAACCTACCTTTTTTAATGACGATCCACTAGAAAAATGAGAAATTATAAAGCAAACCTTTTCCTAAAGAGTATATCTTTCTTGAGCACATGTTGAACATTTATAAATACTGACTACAATGAAACATATGCTCAAAAACTAAAGAAAGAAGGAAAAAAGCTCCTAAAAGGAGGCATAAAAGGACTAAAAATTATTTAAAAGTTGTTGTAAATGTTACTTCATTTCTATGTTATGCCTCCCTTTATAACCCTTCAAAATGACTTCAAATATTTTCAAGCATAAAAGTACCCTCTTAAAAAATCACTGTCGTTAGCTCTTATTCATGCTTTTCTTACTCATCAACTTCCACATCTGAAGCTGGGCATTTTCAGTTACTTCTTTGATATATTTTAAATCCACTCACTTCAGTTTTTACTGAACCTATAAGTCCTTTACATATGTCCCCCCCCTTCTAAACCTAAACCTAAGCCAAAAACAATAAAAAAAATTAAAGGTATAAAGTGAGTACATAAAATTATAAACACCATTATCAAAAGCTAAAAAAAAAAAGGAGGCAGAAAATGAAAACATGCAACAGGAAAAATATATATATGCAACAAAAGTTTAATATACAAACAACTTTACAAATCATTAACAAAATGGACAAAGAACATGAACAGACATTTCATACAATAAATGAAAACAATACTTAAAATAAAAACCTGATCAACTTCATTAATAATAATCAAAGAAAAATAAATAAAAACAAGATGCTGTTTTCTTCCCTATCAGACTAGCAAAGATTAAGCTTGGAAATACCTCATGTTGGCAATGGTATGAGAAAAACAAGAACATCTAAGAATTTGTCCTTTTAAAAAAGACAAGGAAAAAAGAAAGACAAGAGTGTTAGGCTGCATATCTAAGAATTTTATGAAACACTGTTTATAGTAAAGAAAAAATTTTAAATGACATTAAAGAGATCTAATAAAATAAACGGTGGTGTTCTTAGCCAAAAGAATTCTATGAAAATGTAAAATCCATAGACTTTTATTTTGTCCTGTGCATAGCACAAAACAGCCACTGAATAAGTAAAACGGTGGTGTTCTTAGCCAAAAGAATTCTATGAAAATGTAAAATCCATAGACTTTTATTTTGTCCTGTGCATAGCACAAAACGGCCACTGAATAAGTATTTGTTGAATGACTGATTATCTCAATGATTTATTGAATAAATAACTGATTAAACACTGATTGATCGGTTTGGGTGTGTAAGTGGGTGGGAGAGTTACTGACAAACTGAACAGGTAAATGACTGAAAGACCAACTGAATGACGAAAGCCAAAAAACCAAAGATGTTATGCTTGAAAAAAAAGAAAACTATGAACAGCTTCAAAAGACAACTTGGGGAAAATATTTGCAATTCATTTCACAAACACAGAGCTGTTTCCATTAGTATATAAAAAGGTCTCACAAATCGAAGTAAAAGTGCAATAATTCAATAGAAAATAGGCCAGGATATGAGTGAACAATTCCCAGAAAAGGATAATTAAATGCAAATTAAAATTATAATGAGTCCATTTTAACATCTCAGATTGGAAAAAATCAAACCATTGAAAACACAGTAAAAGTACAGAAAAGTACGAATGGTGTTTCAATGGAGATCAATTTGGCAATGTTTATTGAAATTAATAATTCATGGCACTTTTATCAGCAATTCTTCTCCTACTTATACTCATGGTTTCCACGTGCAAAATAACATATGTACCAACATGTTTTCTGCTTTCAAAATACGTTTGAATATATTACCTATTTAAAACTAGGTAATTTCTTTATGAGAAAAATTTTTTAAGAGACAAATACAGATAACACTGAAGGAGTTATGCTCTTAAGAGGAGTAGAACATGGGACAGTAGCTTGAGGAAGATGTGGGGTCAAGCAATTGTTTATATCAGGGATTGACAAACTACAACTCACAGATCAAATTTAGCCCACTGCCTGTTTCTTAGTTTTATTGTAACTCAGCTACATCCATTTGTTTATGTATTGTCTACGGTTGCTTTGGCACCACAAAGGCAGAATTGAGTAGTTGCAATTGAGACAATCTTGCCTAAAAAGCCTAAATATTTACTGTATATCCTCTACAGAAAAAGTCTGTCAACCTCTGGTTTAAATCAGTGACTCTCATAGTAGGGTCCCCAGACCAACATCATCAGCATCACCTAAGAACTAGCTAGAAATGCAAATTCTTGGGTAGGGCCAAGAAATCTATTTCAACAAGTCTTCTAGGTAATTCTGATAAGAACCACTGAATTACTAGTGTAATAGATTATTACACTACTAGTGTAGCCAGGAACAACTGATGATCCACCTGGAGTTCAGGGTCACAAATGTAAAAGGCCTTGAGGAGACTTAGCTAAAGCCTAAAAGGGATCAGGCATGATTATTTCAGTCCCCAGTAAAGACTTAATGGGAAGTGAAGAAAATGCTATTGGAAGCTGAAGAAAAGAAGACCCTCGTTATGTAGTAGTGGAAAGTTCGGACTATGGTAACATGGCAAAACAAATACCTAATGAATTAAGGAAGCTTCAAGGCAGAATGTTGAAGGAGCAGCCTGGCTTTTTCTAGATGCCTTTAGTATAATGAGAGAGCAGAGAGATGAACAAAAGAATTAGTTATTCACTTTTCAAGGAAATGAAAAGGACTCAGAACTGTCTTTTCATCAAGCACCGTGTTCTCAAAATAAGAAAGAGCCTCAGGAGAAAAAGTAAAACTAGAGCGAGGCTATAAGAACCTTTGTTAAGGCCTCTGTAAGATCTAAGACAGTCCCTCACACTAAAGATCTTCTAAGGATCTTATGGTTGTGTTCCACAGCACAGGGAGCTCAGAGTAGGCAAAACTTTCTCGCAGATTTGTTGGTATGACTTTTGTCTGATGGAGTATATTATGAACTGATACACAGGAAGTCCACAAAGTTTTTAAAAGCACTGTACTAGCTTGGAATGATAGGAACAATAACTATATAAAATGAAAGGAGGCCTTTTGACCCATGGACAACTACAGTTAGGAAGCAAGCTACATATAGCTTACATATACATATACAGACCACATACACATATTACCACATATGTAACCACATATCAGTTACATATACAGACCACTTCACGTGGGAAAAAAAAAAGGACTCAGAAGGTGAAATCAAAGATCAAAAGGAGCCAAAATTCACTTAAACAATTTCGAGGTAGCAGGACTGAGTCTAATCAATCAACCGACACCAAGCACACAACTAGATGAACTGCTATAGATTGCTGTATGCCTCCAGTTGTCCCTCTTTTTGTACAGGAGTGTCTACTACAGTTAACCTGTACCTTTCCAATCTTGTATGTTAAGTATGTTTGGGGAGCATATAACTTGCCCCTTCACAAGTCTTCAGTTCAAAAGGAACCATCATTTTGAACTGAACCTCATTTAGATGATGAGATACTGATGAGATATGAATTAGGGGTACTGAGGGAGGGAGGGAGCATATTGGATGTATTCTGGATGTGAGAGGAATGCAAAGCATAGCCAAAAGAGATGGCTGTAACAATATCTCCTAACTGGTATGTTCTTGCAGAGAGTGACCTTTCTACTCTCCCATCAAGAAGCAAAGCCTAATTTCCCTCTCCTTGAAGCGGGACAGGTTTCTAACACATTTGTAACCAAGGGAATGTAACAGATGTTTCATTGTGTGACTTCCAAGTCTATATCATAAATCACCATGTAAGAAATCTGACTACCCTGAGGCCCCAAGCCGTCAGGAAGCCCAGGCCAAATGCCCCAGATAACAGCCTCAACTGAGACCCCAGTCAACCATCAGCATCAACTACCAGTAATGCAAGTGAAAACATCTCCAAATGATTCCAAGCCCCAGCTGTCAAGTCACTTTTGGCCGGCAAATCTTCCCAACTGAAGTCCCAGACACTGTGGAGCAAAAATAAGCCATACCTCATTTGTTGCATCTGAATTTCTGACCCAAAATACCTGGGAGCCTAATAAAAGAGTTGTTTGACAGCACTAAAATTTGGGGTGGTTTTGCTAAACAACAATAGCAACCACAATACATACTTACAGAAATGATTCAATTGAAGGAAAAACTGAGACTGCAAGAAAAAGAGGGGAGAAATAGAATAGCAAAGTCCTTGAATAAGAAGGAGGAGAAAAGATTCCTCTACACAAATGGATGGAGAGGCCTTAGATAGGGCACTGGACAGTTTATTCATCAAGGGGATAAAAAGGCAGAGTAATAATTGACCATCAAACTGAGAAGGTCAATCTGATGGTGGGTTATGTCATTTAAAAAGAAAGAAAGAAAGCACAGAAGACACTTATGAAATTCAAAGTGGCTGGCAGGAGAACAAGAATCAGAGAGGGATGCAGCAAAGAGCTTTCGTTTTTGTTATAAACACTGTTAGCCATTTACTTTTTAAACTTCATATAGGTTTCACCATGTGATTCCATATTCCTAAACAAAACTTTTAAAAAAGATTTAGTCCACTTGCTCATTTTCCAAATGAAGAAAAAAGAAGGCCTGACAATTACATGGCTTGCCCCAAATCATAAGCATATTGACAGTAGTCAGTTCCAGATCCTTGATATCCAGAACAAGGCCCTTCTTCACATCACAGTGTCTTTTTACATATTACACCTAAGAGATAATATTTTTATCTAAATATTGATTCAGGTTGTATCTGATTATGTTTCATAATCAGAATTTACAGACTAAAATAAATACCCTATTTCTAATGACTGATACCAAAAAGTCAGGCAGAAAAACGCCCTTGGGAAGATCAAAATAAGCATGCAAGCAAGACAAATAAATAGTCTATGAACTATTCCAACTTACTCACCCCTGTAGCTACACTGCACAGTTTTCAAAAACAGATAATGTATTATATAGAGTTACAATGATGACGACAGTGTGGCAATAGCAAAAGAAGAGACAAACTGATCAATGGAACAGAATGGAGAGTCCAGAAATAAACACTTACAAATAATCAAACGAGCTCTGACAAAGGACCAGGGGTATTTTAATGGAGAAAGGGTAGTCTTTTCAGCAAATGGTGCTGGAACAACTGGACATCCACAAGCAAAAAATGAATCTAGACAGAAAAGACCTAACACCTTTCACAAAATTAACTTAAAACTGATCATAGAACTAAATGTAAACTTCAGAACTGTACAATTTCTAGAGGAAAACATAGGAGAAAATTCCAAGTTTGTTGAAGACTTTTTAGATACAACCCCAAAAACAAAAATCACGAAAGAAAAAATTGGTAAGTTGAACTTCATTAAAATTTAAAATGTCTGTTCTGTAAAAACACTGTTAAGAGCCTAAGAAGACAGTCAGAGACAGGAGAAAAATATTTGTGAAACACATATCTGGTAAAGGACTTATATTCAAAATATAAAAAGAACTCTTAAAATTCAACAATAAGAAACCAATAACCAAATAAAAAATGGACAAAAAGGAACAGACATCTCACCAAAGAAGACATACAGATGGTAAATAAGCACATGAAATATTAATTATCATATGTCATTACAGAATTGCAAATTAAAACAACCAGATCCTGCCACTAGAATGCCTAAAATCTGAACCACTGACAATAGCAAATGCTGGCAGGATGGGGAGCAACAAAAACAAACATCATTCATTGTAGGTGGGATGTAAAATGGTAGTCATTTTGGAAGACAATCTGGCAGTTTTCTATAAAAGTAAACAAAGGCTTACCAGACCATCCAGCAATTGTGCGCCTACATATTTACCCAAATGAGAAGAAGATTTCATACAAATGTTTACAGCAGTTTTATTTATAATTACTTATAATTGGAAGCAACCAAGATGCCCTTCCACAGGTGAACGGATAAACAAACTGTGCTACACCCATATAATGGAGTATTATTCAGTGATAAAAATACTCCATTACATGGAATATGATAATAAGAAATGAGCTTTCAAGCTACAAAAGACATGAAGAACCTTAAATGTATATTGCTAAGTGAAAGAAACCAGTCTGAAACGTTAACATACTGTATGATTCCCATTATATAATATCATGGAAAAGACAAAACTACAGAAAGCAGGAGGTGTAGGGATGAATAGGTGGAGCACAGGGAAATTTCCGGGCAATGAAACTATTTTGTATGATTCTATAGTGGTGGATAAATGACATCACGCATTTGACAAAACCCATAGACATGTACAACACAAAGAGTGAATGCTATGCAAACTATGGTCTTCAGTTAATAATAATGTATCAATATTGGTTCATCAATTGTAACAAATATACCACATTAATATAAGACGCTAATAATAGGGAAAGTTGCAGGGGGGCAAAGATATACAGAAATGCTTTGTACCTTTTGAGCAATTTTTCTGTAAACTTAAAACTGCTCTAAAATTAAAGTCTGTTAACAAGAAGAATAATAGGTAATAATGTCCTTTCCAAGCATCCTAACCTAAACATTCTCAATCACTCTACCCTCCACTTTGTAATTTATCTACCAAGAATTTCTCCTTCCTTTCAAAACTAACTCTTTAT